>NW_012115599.1:9874576-9890591 GCF_000951035.1 Colobus angolensis palliatus
TCTGTCTCAAAAAAGAAATAAATAAATAAATAAATAAATTTGGACTGGGATATTAGGCACTTCTGTAACACTAATCTTTCTACTTGGAAATGTGAAGTGGAAAACATTCCAGTGCACATAACACTGAGGCATAAACCATGCTACAAAGGTGTGAATGCATGAGGCTTTATAGGGTGCCCAGCCTCCTTGTTAATAAAAGCCATGAGAAAGTCCCTAGGCATATTGTCAGAGCAGCCATTCTGGTAGTTACAGTGTCCCCACCCTAAGCAAACCTGTAAGCATACTGCTGTTTTTTTTTTAACAGTCAACATTGCACTAACAAGAGGAGCCACATAGGTACAAAGTTGAGAATCAGAGGCCAGAGGTAGAGTGATGTGGGCAAGCAGCCTAGAAGACTTGACTCCATACTTCTCACCAAGGCCACCTTTCAAAAAGGGTATCTCCACCTAGCAGCCTTTGATGACAGAGCAGAGTGCAGAGGATGGTCTCATACTTTGAGAGAAATGTTGATTACCAAAAAGCTCCTGGAGAGGCAATATCCCAGAGGCCCATTTAATAATGAAGGTAAATGAAAACTGCCAGACCCCTGAACTATCCTGCCAAGTCAGAAATACATATATAGGGCATAGCTTGTGGTGCCAAGTAGAACAGAGGAGATTTTGAGGCTTAATGAAAGGCAGAAAGACTGCCAGAGTAAGTGAACAGTATGTTGGATGACACAGAAGTAGGAAGCAAAGAACATATAAAAAGGATAAGGCATGCTGGCAGACTCGCTGGAGGGAAGGCAGCAGGGCTACATTCTACACCTGGTGAAAGAGCTTTGCTGGCTTGTTCTTGGCATGATTGCCTCTCTCACTTTCTCAGACTGGATGGATGTGTGGCATTCAGCGGCAGAATAGGGAAGATATTTATAAATGAAGAACTAGTGAATGGATACTGAACAGAAATAGATAGGGTGTACCATTCTGTAATGCCCTGTTTATACACCAAAGGCAGGTTTGTGTTGACAGAACATATATGGGGTTGTCATGCAACAGCAGTAGTACTTTGGGAGAAGGGGAATGAGGGGGTGGAGGTGGAGTTGGTGGAAGGAGGACTTTCAAGTTCCAGTTCTTAAATACTAGACCACAAGGAACAGTTTGGTCTCCTTTAGTGAAGAAATCGGATGCTCATTTTCTGTTCTACATCCACCTTCTCCAAAACCTTAACAAATTCTGTGAAAGATATGGCTCTGTCCCCATCCTGATCAGCCTCCTGAATGGTCCTGTCTGCGATGCTGCCCAGCTGCTCATCTGAGATATTTACTCCGACCATCATGCGTAGCACCTGTAACAGCTCATCACGGGAGATCTTTTCATCTTTATCCAAATCATACAGTCGAAAAGCAAAGTGCAGTTTGTTGCTTCGGCTGTTGAGAGGTTCGGGTCCATTCACATCTTTGCTCTTTTCATTATCCTCAATGGGGCGGAAATGAGCCAAAGTTCGCATGAATCCACGGAAGTTTACCTGGTCCTCTCCCTCTGGAAAGAAGGCATTGATGATCTGGTCCCCCAGTGGATTGATGGCAAGTTCTGGAATCCTCTGGAAATCTTCCCGGCTGAGAGTCCCGTTCTCTCCTTTGTCCAGGCTGGTGAACCGGCTGTAGAGGCGAGTGATTTGACTGTGGGAAAAGCCGGTCTCCTTCTTGATCTCCTCGAGCTCTTCGTCCCGCAGTAACGTGGAGGCCCGAGAACCCATCGCCGTGCCGGGAGCTCCTCCGGGAGCAGCGGCGCCAGAAGAGAGGGCGACAGGAGGGAAGGAGGCAGGGAAGGGCGGACTAGGGGTCAAGAAGGGAGAGGGCAGTGTTTCCACTGCGGACCCAGGAGGGAACCCAGGGGTGGTGCGCTGAGGAGGGCGGCCCCGAGGACCCGCCAATCAGGTGCGAGGCAGCGCCGGGCTCAGGAGTCGACGTCAGCGTTTGAGTTCCAGCCCCGAATTCTGTTAGGATTCTTACCCTCTATCCCAAAAAGAATGAAGGCTCCTCAAGCTTTAAACCAATTTCAGAACCACTTGGGGCAGAAATGACACATGACAGCCACTTGCTACTGCTTTAGCACTGACTTCACACCATCCCCTGGCTATGAAAGGGAATCCAGATATGCAAATAACCTGTAATTATTATGTGGGTAGATTACCATAGCAATGGGTCTGGGTATTTTAGCTGCCTTAGGTTATCCCCTAACGAAGCATTTTACTCTTTGTTGCAACCAACCTTCTCACTCTGGTTCCAGCCTTCTGCCATCAGCTGAGATTTTGGTTTCTGTGAGAAGCTGGGTTGAAGAGTGTGTCTTCAAGACAAGAAGTGGTTTGTCAAGGCAAGGCCTCAATCTCAAATGTATATTATCTACACATTTTCTTCTGGACCGTCAACATATTTACTGTGCTCCCCTCCTTTACCTCCTCTTCAAGTCTCTGACAGCTTTGACCTCAGATTTGCCCCACACTGTGATTCTTCCATTTGCCCTACAGTAGTCAAGATTCTTGGATGCAGACAACTGAAATGGACTTTATCTTAAGCAGATAAGCAATCTATTGGCAGACTGATAGGTAGCTCCTAGAATTGATGAGAAGCCTGAAGAACCAGCTGCAAGAAATGAGCCAGAACCAAGAGAGATTTAAGAGATCAGAACAGTCAAATCTACATGTCTGGTCAGGGTACATTGGACTGCTACCACTGACAACCTCTCCCCTACCTCCACAAGACATAGAAATGACACTGGAAGCCCCGTGGACACTGTTGTCACTAGACACTGGATGCTGCCGCCACTGTCACTTCTGCCAAAATGAGTTATTTCTAGGCCTCGCTTCTCCAGTCTAGAGTTATTAGTGGTCTAGATCACATGGCATGCGCTTATTGCCACAAATATGGAAATTGAGAGTCACTGGCCTTGCACTTTAGTGATGGAAAGTAGACCCTGTAGCTACCAATTAAGAAAGGGGTTCAACATTGAACACTAAAGACAAAACTATTATACACCTCTACTCAGACATTCTATTTTGGCCCAATATTTAGCCCCAGAAGACTGCAGACTCCGATTTTACGTTATGGACCAGGTTTGGGCATTCCACATTCCCATGAAGCTCCAACCTGTTCCCATCCTGGTTTTCAGGGTTTACTACTCCAGCTAGACATTTATAGCTTGTAATGACTTTGTCCCAGTAGGCATAGGCATCCCAAGTTAAGACTATTTTAGTTCCTGCTTAAAATGATCAGGTCAAATTCTGCCTCCAATATACACTTAATTTATAATGAGGCTTTTGAGTACTTTGTACAATTACCTAAGGGTTGAGAAATTATTTTTTTGTGTGTTCTAGGGTTTGAATAAAAATATTTATTAAAGACCTATTAGGTATACACATATTATAATTGTTACTATAATATCATAAGTATTATCACTCATTTTTACGAATGAGGAAACTGAGGCTCAGTGAGGTTAAGTGATTTGCCCACAAAACTAGTAAAGCCAAAATTTAGATTGTATTCTGATTCCTCAGCCTGTATTTTCCCAACTGTACCATGCTGCCTCACCAGAAAAACAAAGAGTTCTATAGTTACATTATTCCATATGCAGGTAGAGCTAAAATTATCCCTACCAATTTTGCTTCAGATTTTAGATGTGTGCTTACTGTTTCTTGCCTGACGATTTACTTTCTATACTTGCCTGACAGAGAAGGTAGCAGATGCACTGTGTGAGCAGAAGAAAAACAAAATGTGTCCTCATGCCAAAGTCAAAATTAACTTTAACAAGAGGGAAAAGTTGAAGGCAGTTTGCTTTGTGATAGCGTTTACTTTAAATTGTTCATGTTTCTACAACATTTTACAAATCATAGCTGCTATTGGGAATCTACCTTTAAAAAATTGTTTAATGAAAAGGTTTGCACATTTTTTCAGAGTAACAGTTTAACACTTCTTATTTTCTTACGCTTTTTCTTTCCCTACTTGACTCTGTGATCCATGGAGACCATATATCTTATTCATCTTTTTATCCCTAGTACCTGACAAAATGTAGGAACTCAGAATTTAATGATTTAGTGAAGGGAGGAAGGAATAACAAGCAAATTGTTATCAAGGCAATAATAGTATAAAGGAGGTCGGGCAGTCAAGGCTAAGATTTTTTCTCTCCCAACCACAGAGTTCTTTCTAGTCCTCTATCAATCTCCTTAATAGGACAGGAGTCTCTTTCCTGAAGTGTAAAGGGTACTTAAAAGGAGGTAGGTTCAAATTCAGCTAACACCCACTGGGCATCTGCTGTGTGTCAGGAGCTTTTCATCTACAATATCTTAGGTGAAACATCTAATAAGCTCATAGCCGTTATTATCTCCACTTTTCGGATGAAAAACCTTGGGCTCAGAGAGGTTAAATGCTTTGCCCAAGGTTACACAGCTAATTAAGGGCAGGGTTGGAAGTCAAACCTGGTCTCAGTGAAAGCTCAGCCCTCATTCTACTCCTGCACTGCTCCGTCCCCATAGTGCATCAACCCATGTACAGTCATATGTTGTTTAACAACCCGAGTACCTTCTGAGAAATACATCGTCAGGCAATTTTGTCATTGTGTGAACATCATAGAGTGTGCTTACACAAAACTAGATGGTATAGCTTACTATGCACCTAGGCCATATGGGATAGCCTATTGCTCCTAGGCTACAAACCTGTACAGCATGCTACAGCCTACTGAATACTGGAGGCAATTGTAATACCATGGTAAGTATTGGTGTATCTAAACATAAAAATGATACAGTAAAAATATGATATTATAATCTTATGGGACCACCATCATATATGCAGCCTTTTGTTGACCAAAATACTGTTATGTGGTGTATAACTGTATCATATTTCAGTAGAATTTTTGACACATATTTTTCACAGCTTAGCAGCCCTGCAATAGAGATGAGTTTTATAAATAATAGTCTCTTAAAGTATATGAATTATGGTCATGGTTTCCCAAAACATATTAAGTCCACCATCCCTATTCTGTACCACTACCTCTAACCAAGAGTTAGTGTTGGAGACCACCATCCTGTTTGTACTGTTAAAAGGAATCAGGAATGACCTGTTTTAATTTAAAGACTGTTAGGAAGATATCTCTGATTTTAAAAAAATCTATCTATCTATCTATCTATATATATATATATATTTTTTTTCAGATAACTTCTGAAACCTGTAACTCAGTGTATAGTCGCTTAATTGGCTTATTTGCTGTTAATCCCCTAATGGAGATAACTTCAGAGGCAGCAACAGTTTTGACTGAGAGTTAGATGCAGATCAATCGGGGCACTGAAGCCATTTGAGAGGACAGTGGAGTACTTTGGAAAATATAAAAGGTGCCTCAAAAGAAGGTTAAACAAGAAAGGATGGAGTTGAGGAGTGGAGTTTAAAATGGTAGTAAGCATTTTAAGAAGGTAAACAAATAAATATACACCAAACACAGACTACCTTACATTAAAAAAAAAGTATTCATAAAGAGACAATAGCCACTAGGATGATGACATTAAGAACAAAGGGAAGCTCTAATTTCACATTTATGAGTTAACCAAATGCCCAAGGTAAAGTGAAATAGTCCATAAATTATATTTTAACATCAAAATAATGTTAAGTCACTGATTATTACATTGTCCTAAGAAAAAATTATTGCCTGTTGTATGTGTTATCAACCAAAAACATTTCTCAAAGTTGACTGTTTAGTTCATGACCAAGAAGTATCCAAAAGGCAAAAAATCTGCATTTGACCTAGGGTCCAGTTCCTGTCTCATCTAGGAAGACTTCTCAGTTCAACAAAAATTTTGTCCCAACCCAGAAGCCACTGGCCAATTTCCAGGTCAATACCAAGACATTTGTATAACCAGTTCTAGGCCCAGCAGTCACAGTGACAGAATAATAGCCTCTCTTTCGTTGACCTGAAAAGTCTGTATCCCAGTTTACTGAACAGGCCAATATGGTGCCTACCATAGTGACAGCTCCTGTCTAACAGGACTCCAACCCACAGCTCCTGTTAGGAGGAAGAGGCCCCAAGATTTCCTCAAGGATACATGGCCGTGTTTTGTATTTCAGGACCCAACTCCATGGATGTTGCTAATTGGTCCAGAGGAAGGTACCTGAAAGTGCATTTTAGGCTCCCCAGTAGCCTATGAAGTAGTCTGGTTCAAGAGCACTTTCTGATTCAGTATCCAAATTGTACTTACTGGGTTGTATCTATTTGCAAGATATGTAAAATATAATGATGCAAAAAAAGACAACTGGCAATTGGAAGTGGAAGCAGAAGTAGACACAGAAAGGAGATGATCTAAAGGGAGAAGATAAGTTACTTTAGGGGTGGAGCAGTAAATCAACAATAATCCTAAATAACCTTCCAGCTCTATTTTCTGAGACAGCTGGCTGTGTTTCCTGTTTTTCCTGAGATATATGATTTATTCAGATTTTCCTGAGTTCTCCTGAACCCAATGCATGAGTTAGAAATGCCTAATTTTGTGGTGGTAATAAGTAACATGAATATTTCAGAGTTTAACACAACAAAAGGTTATTTCCTTTTTGCAGAAAAATCTGCCCCAAGTCTGGGACAGTGTCTAGGATTTCTATCCTTCAATATCACAGACCATTTCTAGCTGGGAAGTGATCACTGGCTCTTAAAAACTTCTTCTTACATGTGATATATTACTTCTACTCCCAACCAATTGCCTGGAGCTCATCATAGCGTTCACCCAATTGCAAAGGAACTAAGAAATGTGATTTTCCAAGTACTGAGAAGAAGAAAACTGGATATATGGGTGAATCAGTGGGATAACTTGCTACCATCCCTTTAACCCTTCATTGTGACCTTATGTTAATCATTTTAGCTCCTCCTACACATCAGTGAAACCCGTCAGGTAGTATTACATTCATGTGATTTACTTGCCTTTGATTCACTCTGAGGCACACCTAGACACACACCTCTTGCCACTAGCAAATTTGATGCCTCATGATAAATAAAATTTATAGCAAGCAGGGACTTGCATTGTTGAGTAGATGATTTCAGCTGGTTTTTTTTCCTTCTAAAATAAGAATAGTAGCAGAGAATGATGGATTTCTGCCATGTGGGGAAAAAGAAAGATTATGAGAGCTATTGAGATCATCTCAGTAGGACCAAACTACTATAATTTATTTATTTGCAAGTTATTATAGTTGGGTAAATTCCATCTAAAAAGAAGAAAAAGAGGAAGGAAGCTAAAATTTACCGAGTATCTACTATATGCCATCACTTCATACAGATATTATCTCATTTATTTACCACCAAGCAGTATCTGTGGGCTAGATAGTGCTATTTTTCAGGTAATTAAACTGAGACATGAAGAAGTTATATGATTTGGCCAAAATCACACAGTTAGTACATGGTGCTCCAAGAATTCAACCCAGGTTTCTAAATCCAGACCTCCAAATTCATGCTTCTCATAATTTCATGAAGCATGAAAAGCAACAAACCTAAAATACACCCTAGGAGAGATGACCCAGATTTTCTGGGGCTATTCCAAAAAGAAATAATGTTCAGGAAGGGCTGAGCTGATTTTAGGAAAGCCCCCAAAGCTTTTGAAGATAGAAATCTCTCATGCATTCATTTATGCTGTCATTTATTCAAACAAATTTAATGAGTCAGGGTAAAAAGGAAATAAGGATAAAAACACAAGATTGAAATCCCTGTTCTCTAGTTTGCTCACTATATTTAGGCATAGACCAATAAGTAAACAGACAGACAATTATTATATGGGTGAGGGGTAAGAGCTGTGAGAAGAGAAACAGACAGACAATTATGATAGGGGTGGGGGTTAAGAGCTGTGATAAGAGTAGGCAAGTGGTATTAAGAGTCCTAACCCAGTGCTGCTCTTCAGTTCCCTGGGAAAAAGACTCAGAGATATGTTTGTGTGCAGGAGGCTTGCTTTCAGAATTAGCACCTATAGGGTGAAGTGAAAACAGCTGAACTGGGCAAAAGGAGAAGTGGGATTATGATGTAGTTGCCACAAAGTCCTCAGCCTTTCTATGGGAGAATTATGGAGCAACGATGGCCTACAGAGTTGTCCCCACTGGAGCAATGGGACCAGGCTTATAAAAGTATAAATTTCTGAATCAACTAATCATTGTAGTCTTTCCTGGGCTGGCTCTAGGAAGGAAAGCATGATCTTAAGCTCTCTTCAAACAAGGGCAATCTCTAGAACTAAGTGTTGCCAAGATCCTATCCATTACCAACACTCCCAGCAGTTAGTGATATCTGTGCTTCAGTCCCGAGGAGATAGAGAAATGCAAGCAGCACACCATGGCATCCACTATACCCACCTCCAGGGAAGATTTCCTGGAGAAGATGGCCTTGGAGCTGAGTCCTAAAGAACTGGTAGGAGTTGTCCAGGAGAATGCCACCTACAAAGCTATGGTGTGTCTGAAGAGAGTGTGTCCAGGGAGGTTTATCACGTGTGTGGAAGCACGTAATGCATAAAGGAAAGTAGCAAATGCTGAGGTTGGAGAGGTGAGTAGAGGCCAGGTCCTGCAGAACCATGGCATGTTCTGCTATGAGATTTGGATTTTTTCCTGATGGCAAAGGGGAGGCATTCGAAAACTATTCAGAAAGTGACATAATTGGATTTGCTTTGTAGAAAGATCATTCTGGCAGCAAGTGGGGATTTCGTTCGATGGGGATAAAACTGAAGGAAGAGAAGCAGACTCATTAGGAGGCTGTGACAGTAATCCCAGAAAAAAAGAATAATACTTGAGCTGACAAGTAGCAGTAATGGTGAGAATGGATGGATAGAAGAGGACAGATTCCAGGGATATTAAGTGGGTAAAACCGAGAAAACTTAAGAAATCAACTGCATGTTATGGGTAGGAAAACTTAGACTGAAGAATGACTCAGGTTGGTTCCAACTATTTGTTGATACAAATCTGGAGGCAAAGATGGTAAGTTCAGTTTTGAACACCTTGTCTGTGGAACTTTAATGTAAAGAAATCCAGCAACCCTTTTTCTAAAGCTCAGGAGAGAAATAAGAGTTGGATAAAAAGTCAGAGTCAATACATAAGTGGTAGGTGGAAGCCACGGGAATACATGAGATCACTGAAGAAACATATACTTTTGAGTGTACAGAGACATAGGAGAAAAACAATGTTTAAGGTAGAGAGGAGTCCACAAAAGTGCTAGAAATATACAAAAAATTGCTAGAAATGTAGGTAGAAAATCAAAAGAGGAAAATAAGAAGTGAAAAGAAGAGAGAGGATCAAAAAGTACCAAGTGCAGTTAAATGCCACTAAAAGAAAAAGGAAGACATCCAGAATACTGAAGAAGTAGAGGGTCATGAGTGACCCTGGCAAGGAATGTTTCAATGACATGGAGAAGACAGGTCATAATAGAGAACAAAGAAAACACAGATGAACCTTGAAGACATTCTGCTAAGTGAAATAAGCCAGTCACAAAATGACAAACTATACGATTCCACTTACAAGAGGCACTGAAACTTTTCAAACTCATAGAGACAGAAAGTAGAATGGTGGCTGCCAGAGGTTAGGTAGAGGCAGAATAGAAAGTTATTGTTTAATGAGTAGAGGGTTTCCATTTGGGAAGATGAAAAAGTTCTGGAAATGGATTGTGGTGATGGTTGCAGAATAGTGTGAATGTACTTAATGCCACATAACTGTACACTTAAAAACAGTTACAATGGAAAGTTTTATGTATATTTTAGTACAATAAGAGAGAGATACTAAAGAAATGAAAGAGAGATAAGAAAATGCAAGGACTGAATGTAGCCCCCTCTCAAGAAACTTGAATAAGAAGAGAAGGAGAAACAGACTAATAGCTAGAGAAGGGGGTAGGGTCGAGGGGTGCATTTTTGGGAGACAGCCAGTGGAGAGGGAGATATTAAAGGTTCAGCAAAGAGAGATGCAGTACTGTGGGCTGAGCAAGATGAAATGATGTTGAAACAGGGCCTTGAGAGCTGCCTCTGAATCCCTTTCTAGTGAACACTAAGGGAGGTAGGATGACATAATAGAAGCATGATCGTAAACACTGGCAAAAGGTCTTGCTCTGCCTAGATGAACTTAAATTGGGAATATTTAGGAAACCACTAATGCTCTCTTTAAGTTTAAAAACAATATCCAGTTCATTGTGACTGTTTTAAACCCCGATAATGGCCCACACAAGTCATTTAAAGATCAAATTGATCAATCACATAATGTAGTGCTTCATGTACAATGAATACAATGAACAATATTATCATTGCTTCCATTGCAATAGGTAAGTTTTTATTTTCCAATTACATGTTAGATGATGTTTTATTCAAGAAAAGGAAAAGAGATTTATGAATTTTGAAGCTCACTATCAAATTTCAAGAGAAGAATACTGTGTAAACATGGCTTTTTTTTTTTTTTAATGGAGTCTCACTCTGTCTCCCAGGCTGGAGTGCAATGGCATGATCTCAGCTCGCTGCAACCTCCGCCTCCCAGGTTCAAGCGATTCTCCTGCCTCAGCTTCCTGAGTAACTGGGACTACAGGCGCCTGCCACCACACCCGGCTAATTTTTGTATTTTTAGCAGAGACGGGGTTTCTCCATGTTGACCAGGATGGTGTGGATCTCCTGACCTCGTGATCTGCTGACCTCGGCCTCCCAAAGTGCTGGGATTACAGGCATGAGCCACTGCACCTGGACAAAACGTGGCATTCTTAGTTAAATATCTTTCTAATTAAATTTGAATTTGCTGTGTGTTATTTTCATGGTATATTATTTAAAATACCTACAAGAAAAATATATACAAATCATGGAATCCTTTGAGTCAAAGAAAAAAATAGTTAAACAAAAGAATAAATTATTTTTTCTAGAGTGAGAAAAGTGGGAAGGAGTTTCTTTAGAAGCACCACATCTAATTCACATATTTTAGGTCTGTCTAAATGGTCCCTGCAAATTATCATCACACATGTGAAAAATAATGCTCAAATACTGCACTGTATTTTCTTCTGTCTAGACATAAAAGTTTAGAAATTACAAATATAGGAATCCTTAATATATCTATTCATGAACATGCACATACACTCAAAGTGCCTGTGGAAGATTTGGCTGTTGGTTATGGTTAAATGAATTTGCATAATTTCTTAGTTATATAAAGATACAAGACCAGGAAATCAGATACAAACAGAAATGCTCTCGATTTCAGAGCCCTTACATGAATTGAGTGTTGGGTTTTCTGTGGCAACCTTTAGAATCCCATCTCAGACACATGTATGATCTCATCATTAAAAGAAACCTTCAGAGTCATAATATGAGTCCATAATAATGATACTAATATACACATAATCTGCACAACTATATACATTAATCCCAGAGAACAAATTTTAAAATCCTGATTTTATATATAAGAAGTATGTCACAACTGCCACAAAATGTATGCAACCCAAGTATTACACAAAGGCAAGTATGTTTTAGGAGCTACCTATATTGTACCCAAAGAATAGGCATTAGGATATTAGGGATATGCCACATTAAAAATGAAAGATGGCATTGTCCTCTGAGGTCTAAAACATATGAACCAATTAAAAGTTGTAAGAACAAAAAGAAAGGAAATTAAAAGACTGGTCTTTTCTAAAAGGATGTCAAACAAGTGAAGATAAGGTCTCCTTTCAACATTTTCTTTAATAAGCAAGAAATAGGGATGTCCTGTATTTACACCATTACTGCTAAAATGCTTCCTTTTCTTTAAAGGAGTAGAGAACAAAACATTATGTTATTTTAATGAGTCTACTATCTGAACTTCATCAAGGTGTGCAAAGTAATATTCTAGGCCAATTACTTAATTGTTGCTTTGACAAGCCCTGTCATACTGATTCAATATTTAAATAATTATTTTCTTTTTCTTTCTTTCTTTTTTTTTTTTTTTGAGACAGGACCTCATTCTGTCACCCAGGCTGGTGTGCAGTGGCATGATCTCAGCTCACTCCATCCTTCACCTCCTGAGCTCAAGCAATCCTCCCACCGTAGCCTCCCAAGTAGCTGGGACTACAAGCACATGCCACCACACCAAGCTCACTTTTGTTTCATTTATTTATTTATTCATTTATTGTAGAGATGAGGTTTTGCCAAGTTGCACAGGCTGGTCTCGAACTCCTAGGCTCAACCACTCTGCCCGCCTCAGCCTCCCAAAGTGCTGGGGTTACAGGTACGAGCCACCATGCCTGGCCTAAATAATGTCTTAGAAAATATAAATATAGGCTGTGTGCAGTGACCTACGCCTGCAATCTCAGCACTTTGGGAGGCCGAGGTGGGTGAATCATCTGAGATCAGTAGTTCGAGATCAGCCTGGCCAACATGATGAAACCTCATCTCTACTATAAATACAAAAATTAGCTGGTTGCGGTGGCACATGCTTGTAATACCAGCTACTCAGGAGGCTGAGGCTGGAGAATAGCTTGAACACAGGAAGCAGAGGTTGAAGCGAGCCGAGATTGCGCCACTGCACTCCAGACTGGGTGACAGAGTGAGACTGTTGAAAGAAAGAAAGAAAGAAAAAGAAAGAGAGAAAGAAGGAAGGAAGGAAGGAAGGAAGGATGGAAGGAAGAAAGGAAGGAAGAAGGAAGGGAGGGAGGGAGGAAGGAAGGATTATAGTAAATGTTTTTAAAAGGAGAAGTATATTGTACATTGTGAAATACTGTCCTAGTAATAGGTGATAAACTTTTTCTAATTTACAAATTAATCAGTATATATGTGCTATATGAAGTCTTAAGTTGGAAGAAAGAATTTTCAAAGTAGTTCTGGCACAATGAAGCTTCAAAAATAGGTCTCTCTGTGGTTTTATAAACCCCGACCATATCTCATAAAATTTCTGAAGCCAATCAGAAGCCCTATCCAAAGTCAATTACTCTTTGTTACTTAAATATTCTAAGTTTTTTGGAAGCCACCTTTGGAAACTCTCTGATAATACATTTGGAATCAAAGTAAAAGTAAGATTTTCCTAAAATTGTCAGACTGTTACCCCCCGTGGTGTCCAAACATTTTGAAATAAAAATGAAAGTGAACGGTTTAATATGGTTTCAAAATGCAATATTAAAATTTGAACTGTCTTGAAAAATCTAGAAGAAGTAGTTGTAGCTATGTATCCTCCATCCATCCACCAGAAAAGTGCCTAGGAAGAAAATAATGTTTTTCTTTCTCTTGTACTTTAAACTACACTCACTTCTTTGATTTTTTATAAAAATCTTCCCAAAATTAGCAAATAGGCTTGGTCAAAACTAAGCCTATTGCCTAAATACATTTTTGTAATCAACATAAAATGCCACTTTCCAGTGCACATATATTCAGATCTAAATTAAGTAATTATCTCCAACACAAAGTTTTCTTGCAATACAATTAAAATGTTAAAACTATTCAGTATCAAATGGTATTTTGTTTGTTTGAATGTTGTCTGTCTATGATCATTAACCAATTGAAAAATTCTTACTATTTTTAAATTGTTAAAACTTTTTGGCCATACACAGTGGCTCACACCTGTAATCTCAACACTTTGGGATACTGAGGCAGGTGGATCACCTGAGGTCAGGAGTTCAGGACCAGTCTGGTCAATGTGGTGAAATCCCATCTCTACTAAAAATATAAAAATTAGCCAGGCGTGATGGCTCCCGCCTGTATCCCCAGCTACTGGAGAGGCTGAGGTGAGAGATTGCTTGAACCGAGGAAGTGGAGGTTGCAGTGAGCCAGTATCAGTCCACTGCACTCCAGCCTGGGTGACAGAATGAGACTCCATTTCAAAAAGAAACAAAAATTTTTTTTTCATTAAAAATATGTCAAATTCTAAGCAAGACATAGGACTTTAAAGTCAATGGAAGTCAATACAAGTAACTGTGCAATCAATGAAAACATGATTTTCTTATATTTCTAGGAAAACTTTCCAAAAATTTTTTTTAATTCCAGCACTCTGGGAGGCCGAGGTGGGTGGATCACAAGGTCAGGAGATCAAGACCATCCTGGCTAACATGGTGAGACCCCATCTCTACTAAAAATATTTTAAAAATTAGCCAGGAGTGGTGGCACATGTCTGTAATCCCAGGTACTCGGGAGGCTGAGGCAGGATAATCACTTGAACCTGGGAGGCAGAGGTTGCAATGAGCCAAGATCACACCACTGCACTCCAGCCTGGGTGACAGAGCGAGACTTCAACTCAAAAAAAAAAAAAAAAAAATCTAAAGAATTAATAATTAATATTTGAGTTACCTGAAAGCTACCAGATAAGAAATAATTGACTAATTTTTAAATATAGAAACCAAGGTCAGGTGCTGTGACTCACACCAGTAATCCTAGCACTTTAGGAGGCGGAGGTGGGCAGATGATGAGGTCAGGAGATCGAGACAATTCTGGCCAACATGGTGAAACCCTGTCTCTACGAAAAATACAAAAATTAGCTGGGTGTGGTGGCGCGTGCCTGTATGCCAGCTACTTGGGAGGCTGAGGCAGGAGAATCGCTTGAACCAGGGAGTCGGAAGTTGCAGTGAGCGGAGATGGTGCCCCTGCACTCGAGCCTGGTGACAGAGTGAGACTCCGTCTCAAAAAATATATATATATGTGTGTATATATATATGTGTGTGTGTATATATATATATAAATCAAATATGTTATTCCCCAATTGCAATGAATGTAGTTTATCTTTTTGTTCTTTTATAGATTAGAGGACAGAATATATATCATGATTATCATTATGGGACCGATCATCAATACAGTAATACAGATGGGGAAAGTGTAGGAAACGGAGTTAAACATGCATTAAAGATGTAAAATATACATTGTTCTTTTAAGTAAATGATTTGTTTACTTGGCTGAATACCTGAATTTTAAGTTTAGAGGTTTTCTGAAGAACATCTCATGTGCTTTTTTTCTCACCAAAGTATACTGCAGGGGAAAATCCAATTATTTCACCATTCTAATAGTTTGAATTCCTGACAAATTATAATTTCTTATAATTTGTAGAAACATTTAAAAATACTATACGATTCTTCATTAACATATAATCTAAGTTGGTATTAAAGTGTTGGGACTACCGTTGTTTTATTTTTTATTTTTTCTAGGAAAACATGAAATGAGGAGGGACTATTTTTTATTGGGCCCTTATTTATTTTATTAAATAAAGGTTATTTGGCCCTTTGGTTTTCAGTGGGCCCTTCACTTATTTTATTAAATAAAGGTTAACACAAAATAGCATAAACCTTTATTTAATATGTCTGTTTGTACTATTTCCCTATATTGAAAACTTTATCTGGTATCATTAGAAAATAGATATTCCACATAGAAGAATTTTCTAGGTATTTGAAACTCATTCCTTTAAAACCACAAATTAGTTTTATTTTAACCATATCTATTTTTAGACTTTAAAAATATACCATACATTACCCTGTTTTCTTAAACAGACACTAATCAACAGAATGCAGTTGTTTCTCAATTACTAGAGTCTTAATTTTGCACATTCATTACAGTGCCATTTTTATATTCAACCATTTATGCATTCAACAAAGCCCTCAATGACTAGCATAGTATGTTCAGGACTGTTTTCTTCTGTACAGAGTGGCCCGGACTGAAATGTTTTTTAAGCGCCTGTGCTGGTAGTTTTTTGTTACAGCAGTGAGGTATAGTGAGAAAAAATTAAGCTTTGGTGTCAAACAGACCTGGATTCAAACTCCACGTCCACTGTTTACTAATTGTGCAATTTGGGGAAATGTATTTGACTTTTTAAAGCCTCAATTTCTTCATCTAAACAATGATGATGGTAACTTGCAGAATGGTTGTAAAGAGTAAACAGGATAATAACTGTAAAGAGTCCAGCCGGGCGCGGTGGCTCAAGCCTGTAATCCTAGCACTTTGGGAGGCCGAGACGGGCGGATCACGAGGTCAGGAGATCCAGACCATCCTGGCTAACACGGTGAAACCCCGTCTCTACTAAAAAATACAAAAAACTAGCCGGGCGAGGTGGCGGGCGCCTATAGTCCCGGGTACTCGG
>NW_012115599.1:9891651-9906631 GCF_000951035.1 Colobus angolensis palliatus
CCATGGAGATTTTTTAAATTTTAAAATTGTATTTAAAATTTTTTATCTATTTATTTATTTTGAGACTGTGTTATGAAACTGGCTAATTTTGGTATTTTTGGTAGAGACAGGGTTTCACCATGTTGCCCAGGCTGGTCTGGAACTCCTAGGCTCAAACAATCCACCCACCTTGGCCTCCCAAAGTGCTGGGACTATGGGCATTTGCCACCACACCCAGTTAATTTTTTTTTTTCATTTTTTTAGAGGCAGAGTCTCACCACATTGCCCAGGCTGATCTGGAACTCCTAGGCTCAAACAATCCTCCCACCTTGGCCTCCCAAAGTGCTGGGATTACAGGCGTGAGCCACCATTCCTGGCTGCTTTTCCTTTTTTCTTACATATGATTGGACTCCATTTTTTTCTGTTCCACTTATAAATATAGATTTGCAGTTTTATTCTAAGCCAACCAATTTGCCTGTGTTCCCATGTACAAATGTTTGCCTTTTATTCACGGATAGCCAACCATGTCAATAACCAAGTCCCCAGTTCACCATGTTATCAGTAAAGCCGTGATATTTATAAATCTTAACACCTAACTCATTTTATAATCCAATAAAATGTCAAATATTTACATTATATATTCCATTTCCTTGTGTAAATTATCACCTATTTATCTTCAACTACTGGCCCAGTCTAATCCTCTAGCTGAATAATCTGTTGGAATTTGGAAATGGAGACTAAAAGATGAGGGTAAATAGCTATTGTTGAGTAATGAATAGCAACAACTTGTTTAGGAGAGCAAAATTATTTCATAAATGTTATATATTCATGGTTCTAATTGAACAATGAAATCTAGAAATTGAATAAACAAATGTTTTAACTGAACCTCAAATTACAAAAGGGCTTATTTTCTTATTTTGTATCAGTTTCACTGCTCTGTATCTATAGAACAAGGTTTCTACAGTTCCTTTTTATGCTTATTTATCAAGACATAATATGACTACCGATTTCAACATTAGTAGAATTCTAAAGGCATTTTTTTCTCTCTGTTGTGTCAAAAGTCACACATAAGCATATGTATCTGTGCTGTCATTCTCTTCTGTTCCCTGGACATTTTTATTTACCCAAGCAATCTAAGGGACTGCCTGAACTACACATTTGTTAGGGCTGGTTGGCCAGGATTTAGGTGTAGCATGCTAGAGACTAGAAATTATAAAACTTTCCCGCACAATGGAAGACAGCTTGGGAGTGAGGGAATTCTTGGCAGTATCAGACCTTCCCAGAAGGCATTTGGCATTTGCTTAGTGATTGCAACATAGCAGACACGTTTCCAAGGGGAAAGGTGAGATGCAATAATGACTGCCAGCTAAACACCATTCCCAAATCTTAACATTACACACAATCACTAATCTGGCCCTTTGTTACCTCTCAAAGCTGTACATGGGGACCTGTCTTCAGAGTAATTTGACATGTTCTGATTTTATTATTAAGTATCAACTAACAATGGTCTGCGACCCCTAGCCCAGTCTAATACTCCAGTTGAATAATCTGTAGGAATTTGGAAATGGAGAGTAAAAGATGAGGGTAGGTAGTTACTGTTAAGGAATAAATAGCAACAAATTGCTCAAGATAGTAAAATAATGTCACAAATGGTAATATATGATTGTGATAGAAGAATGAAATTTAGAAATTGAATAAACAAAACTTCAAGCTAAACCTGAAATTATGAAAGGGCTTAGTTTTTCTTATTTTATATCAATCCTACTACTTTTATGAACAAAACAAGTTTTTCACTGAATTCTGTTTTATTCTAATCAATCAGTAAAACTACTTCTGAATGACAGGGCTTTCTTGGATGTCTAGTCTTCTAAGATAAAAAAAATTACTTCTCACAAATTTCCTAAATATTAAGTCTGATCAGTGAGAAACTAAAATGTAGGTATGCATCATAGTGATGATAATCTGATTAGCCAAGTTGCTTTCTTTAAAAATATATACTGGTGAGTTTTTCAATACCTTTTCTCCCTCCATATCAAGGGACTTTTTAAACTGTCTTTGTACAGTCTTTGAAATTCTTATATCCAGATAGAAACCAGTGAGTGCAAGCAAAATATCCAATAAACAAAGGAAGACCCAGGCTATGGCTTAGGGCATGCTGTTATAAGAGCGTCTTAGGAGTGTAAGAGCGTCTTAGGAGTGGGGATGATAGGAGAGCTTTACAGGAATTATGGTTTGAGGTTGGGAAGGAGACTGGAATCTGTCAGCATAGAGATGTAAGTATTGTGGTCAAGGATCCTAAGATAGTGCTAGAATAGCTCTATGACTTGACTCCAAGAAGTATCTTAGGTTGGATATCTGAGCTACGGGAAATTTTAAGGGTGAGAGTGGAACAAAAGTCAGGTGACTTATTTTCTGTTGTCATCGTCAAAGAGAATAGTAGTAAAGGTTAGAGATTGGAAAAGGTAATTGTGATGCTAATATTTGGAGAATATGACCTTCATCTTATGCATTTCTTGTAGTATCCCTGATAATGTTCTTCAGTCCATCTCTTGCTTAGTAAGTCAAATACAGAGCAAAAATACATAACTACAATTTATCAAGATCTTGGGGGGCATAAAATCTATTTTCAAATGTAAATCACGGATAATTAGGTTTTTTAATACAAATTTGATGTTGATAAATTAATTCTTCAGATTCTTAATAAATTGTTCTCTAAGGTACACAACCAGGTTGAGACAATTTCCTTTATCCATATTCTGGAATTACTTGGTCTGTTCTTACTAGGGCTTCCCATGCATACACCTTCAAGTCCCGGTCAGGACTATTTTCCCTTTTATTGGTGAGGCAAAGTTATTTCTGTTTGTGCCCCACCTCTACCTCTCAGCTCCCAGGTAAAACTGATTCTTGCAGTCACCTGACATCTGCATTAGGCATGTCTCTCATTTTCCATTCATTGAAATACCTTAGAATTGCATCCTTTATCTTTATTGAGTATACAACTATCAGTCTCCTCTTTCTTTCAAATCAGGTTTTTAAACACTTTTATATTTCTCTTTCTAGAACACATGTCATTCCTACCTCTATATATTTTTTTCTCACTTTGGCAGGAATCTTTGTTAGTAAAAATGTTAGCATATCTAAAACCCAATTTATTTATATTTTCTCATCTCACAATGAGTTATGGTTACCCTTACATCCACACATATTTTGGGGCAGGATACCCCATCAAGCTCAAGTCTCCTGGAATATAGTCCCATCAAGTTTTCTGAAGGTAGGAAGCTTATTCTTCTTTTTAGTTTCCAAAGTTCAAGACAATAGAAATAGATGATAACCTTGTTTTGTAACTATATATATGTACAGATGCTTCTTGACTTACAATGGGGTTATGTCCTGATAAACCCATTGTAATTTGAAAATGTAGGTCAAAAATGCATTTAATACACCTAACATACTAAACATCATAGCTTAGCCTAGCCTACTTTAATTGTGCCCAGAACACTTACATTAGCCTACAGTGGGGCAAAATCATCTAACACAAAGTCTGTTTTGTAATGAAGTGTTGACTATCTCATGTGATTTATTGAATACTATACTGAAAGTAAAAAACAGAATAGTTGTATGAGTACTCACCATTAACACACACAGCTGAAAGAACACTGGGCCTCAAGAATGTTTGAAGTATTGAACTAAAATTAGTTGCTGGATGAAGAGGATGCTACATCAACAGGGTCATCAATTTCTCTCTCTTCTAATGAGGCTGGAGAATCATTGGTAGAAGGCACTGGGGCAGAGACACTTGTTGACATTAAATTCAAAGAACGGTCTCTACTGAATGTGTATAGCTTTCACACCACCATAACGTTAAAAAATCATGTGTTAAGCCATCATAAGTCAGGGACCATCTGTACATATGCTGATACACATATGTAGAGTTGCTGCTCATCATTAATTAATTCAGTATTCGTGAATTTGCCTGATCGCTAAAAGGTATTCATAACCTCAAAATCAATACTGGTGTGGTCTTTCATGAACACTCACAGAGTGGCCAAATATTGAGTCACCTGATGCATATGTTCTCAGACGAGGTCGTGCTCTCTACCCACTTGTTTCAGCTCTCATACTATAAATAAACATATTTTTTTCAGTCTAGTGCCATATTTTTTGCTTTGTCTTGGTGATTTCACTGTTTAAAATGACCCTCAAGCGTAGTGATAAAGTGCTGCTTAAGGTCCCTAATCCCAAAAAGGCTGCGATGTGCTTTATAGAGAAAATACATGTGTTAAATAAGCTCAACAGAATAAATATATTGTAGTAGTGATAGCAATGAAAAGAAACAAACTAATCCAACAACATGAATAAATCTCACAGATATTACAGTGAGAAGAAGCTGGATGTAAAAGAGTATAAAGTTGTGGAACAGTCACTAACCTAAGGTTAAACTAAATCAAAACACTGGTTGCCTCTGAAAGAGTAAGAGACACAAGACAACCTTCTGGAGAGATGAAAATGTCCTGTGTTCATGATAGCGTTGTGGGTTACACTGGTATATCCATTTGTCAAAGCTGTACAACTAATACATGTTACCTCAAAAGAACTGTTAAAAATAACAATTGAGTTGGGGAGTAGGTGAAGGTATAGATGATATAAGAGTTATAGACAACTGATCATTGTTGAAGCTAGATATAGAGTACATATATTATTCTGTTTGCCTTGTATATGTTTGAAAGTTTCCGTAATGCAAAGGTTTTTTAAAAAGGAGAGACATAAGAGACACATCAACCAATGTCATGCATATTCTTTATTTGGATCTCAATTTTTAAAAACTGGGTATTTGAGAATATTGAGAAAATATTTGGGGTTTTTACTTTTAGGTGTGATGGAGTTATTGTGCTTATGCTTTTAAAAAAAGATATCCCCCTTTTTAGAATCACATATGGAAATACAAAATAAATTTTAGGGCATCTGGGATTTGTATCAAAATAAACCAGTGGGTGTGGTGGAGGTAGAGATAAAACAAGATTGACAAAGAATTGAAACTATTGCAGTTGGATGATGAGTACATGGGGTTCATTAGATTATTCTTTCTCCTTCTGTGTGTTTTGAAAGTTTCTACAACAAAAAGATTTTTAAATTGTGCATTAAATAAAAAAAAAAACCTCCCATCACCTGAAAATCTCCAAGCTGGCTAAGTCTAGCCAAATGGATGGAACTGCACTTATGCTAATACTACATGATACTGATTTTATCTGAGAAGAGACAAGACGCAGGGCAGGAGCCTGAGCTGGTAACACTAGAAGGGGGCATGGGGTGACTCAGGACGGGAGGCTGGAGCCTGGGTGCTTTGTACGTTGATGCAACGGGGTGGAGTCATGAAGAAATATCCCCGAGAGGTAACTGTGGAGGCTGGAGGAGCAGGAGGAGACACAGGATAATTAAGGCAAAGCATGAAACTGCTTGGGGGGGATTATGTGACAAAATATTAAAAGCAGTACCACTCGGGAAAGCTAGTTCTGAGGAATCAGTCTCCAAAAAGGCAGAACTCAAATAGGAAAGTTTAATTAGCAAAATCTAGGATTCCTGTACTCAGGTCTATAAAGAGATTTAAAACAAAAACTGAGGTGTTTAGGGCATAACTTGCTCCCTTAGTTTCTAAAGTAACTTGGAGAACTAGAGGAAACTTACAAGAAAGGATTGGGTTATGTGGGCACCCAGCTGGAGGGATGAAATAGGGAGAATTAAACTCAGCTTTATGAGGTTATATTCTTTTAATGAGTTTATTATTCTTTTAATTTACCAAATTTAAATACAGTTGTTACCCAAAGCTATCTCCTGACCCTGTTCCAGATCTCCAGGATTCTCTAACAATGTAATAAGATTCTACATTACAAATCTGGAGATGGGGATGCCTAACCAACAGTATGTTTCTTTTCTGCTTAAACACAAATAGAGTAGAATTTTAGAAAGTCAGATGTGTTCTTACAAGTATCCCTGAAATACTTTTAGAAAAAGAGTAATGTAGGTAGCTATGGCAAAGTGTCTGAAATAATTTTCAAAAATGAATGGAAAATAGGTTCCTACATCGTGGCAGACTGAGCTAATGGAAGCCGCCTTTTCTGATACGAATATGTAGAAATGTTGGGTAAATATAACCACTAAAACAACAGTGAAATACATAACCAAGCTTGAGAGAAACAAAAATTCCTGTTGTCAGAAAAAAAAAAAAAAAAAGCTGGGGATGGTATAGTGGGGGATAGGCAGAGACTCAAAGTCAGAAGGCTGAATATATGCCCTGGCAGCTAGTAGCCGGGGTTTTAATGCCCACATAGGGACAAGACATGTGCTCTTGCATCTGCAGTGCAGGGGCTACCACTGGGATTTCTGCTAATTCCAGGACATAAAGTCCTATAAAAGTTATATGGTCGGTGAAAAGGAGCCAGAAAATTTAGTCTATCAGACTGGACAAGTACCAAGCAGTTTGTTGTCTGCCCTGAGCTCTAGAAGAAAAAATATTCTCCTGGGAGAAAATCTAAACCCAAAGTTGCATAACTGATGAGTGTAGGGTCTAAATTCCCATTGCCTTTGTGGTAAGAGAATCCCAAGTTGAGAAACTTACATAAAAACTAGTCCAGGTAGGAGAAAATATTACATATATACACACACACACACACATACACACACACACACATGCATACACATACACATATTTGATGAATGATGACTGGTAACTAATATATATAAAGAATACCTGTAAATCAATAAGAAATAAAAGAAAAACTATATAACTTTAAAACGGGCAAAATTTAACTTAAACAGCCTCTTCGAAGATAGGATTTCCAAATGGCCAATATTCTTATAAAAAGTTACTCAGTTGCATGCACCATCAAGGAAATGTAAATTAAAACTACAATGTTGAGGATGGGCACAGTAGCTCATCCCAACATTTTGGGAGGCCAAGGTGGGAGGATCGGTTGAGCTCAGGAGTTTGAGTCCAGGCTGGGCAATATAGGGAGACCCTGCCTCCACAAAAAATTAAAAAATCTTATCTATGCATAGTAGCACAAGCCTGTGGTCCCAGCTACTCAGGAGGCTGAAGTGAGAGGATTGCTTGAGCTTGGGAAGCCACTTCACTCCAGCCTGGGCACAGAGCAGGACCCTGTTTCCAAAAAATAAATAAATAAAACTAAAATGAGACACTGCATACTTACTAAAATGAAGCCAACAGAAAATAAAATGTTGGTAAGACTGTAAATGCATGAATACAAATAAGTATTGACTGCAAAAAGTGATCAAAAGTTGCTTCTACTCTATACTAATGAATAGCTATAATATATAACGCCCAGTTACATGACCAGAAACCTCCACATGATCCTTCCTTTCTCTTTCTTTCACCTCTTACACCCAATCAACATATCAAGCCCTATTCATTTTGTCTCTTGAAACATCATTGGTATCTCCCCCTTCTTTTGTTTCCCACACTTACTTGGTTTGTCCATCATCTCTCACCTGTATTACTGCATATTCTCTTAGCTAGTCACTCTGTCAAATACTAGTATGATTTTATATCTCTCCTCTGCTTAAAATCTTTCAACAGTTTTTCATTGCCAAACTCTTTGCCATGACATGGCATATAAGACTTTTATGATCTGGTCTCAGAAACTTCCTGACCTGGCCCATGTCACACCCTATGATCTGGCCATACTGAACTGCTTGTAGTTCTTTAAATGGGCTGTTACTTCGTTCTTCCCCTGTCTTTTTTAACATCGCAAGCTCTGCTGAAATGTCTTTGTTCAGCTTGTGAGCACCTACTCATTTTTTAGGATTCAGCTCAGTTGCCACCTCCTCTGTGAAATGTTTTTCTGACTTTATTCTCATGTAAAATTGATTATTCTCTTCTCTGCATTTCCCCTTTCCTAAACATCAAAAGGCTTAGGACCAGCTGGGCATGGTGGCTCACGCCTGTAATCCCAGCACTTTGGGAGGCTGAGGCAGGTGGATCACGAGGTCAGGAGTTTGAGACCAGACCGGTCAACATGGTGAAACTCCGTCTCTACCAAACATACAAAAATTAGCTGGGCTCAGAGCCGGGCGCCTGTAATTCCAGCTACTTGGGAGGCTGAGGCAGGAGAATTGCTTGAACCCGGGAGGAGGAGTTTGCAGTGAGTGAGATTGCGCCACTGCACTCCAGCCTGGGTGACAGAGCAAGACTCCATCTCGGGAGAAAAATAAAAAATAAAAAAAGCTTAGGACCAAGACTAATTAATCTTTGTATCCGTAGTCTGGCACCATAGTCTGTGCTCAGTAAGTATTCCATGAAAGAATACATGAAATTTGAGATATAAAAATTTAAGTAATTAGTCTATCAGCAAATATATCTATTTTAGGGATGAAAACACAATCTAAATCTTCTCTTATGGGTTTTCCACTTCTCTCAATTCACAGTATTACTTAAAATCCAAAATAACTGCTGTGTATATGTTGATTGTACTAATACTGAGAATTTATAGGCTGCATTCTTTGGTGTACAAGCAGACTCCTTTAAAACATTGAAATTTTAACTGGCTTGTCTTTGACATTTTCCAAATATATCTAAAATGTCAGAGCCAGCATTTGGGGCCTACAAATCTTTTGAGTGAAAGCCCAGGCCTTCAAATTATGTGCCATTCACAGGTTTAAAATAGGAACATGTTCTATGTTGACTATGAGCTATTTGGAGACTTTGAGGACATTAGGAGAGAATAATTTTATTTTTGGGAGAAATATTGGAGGTAAGAATTTTGAGACATAGCCTACTTATAATCTGAATATCACACACACACACACACACACACACACACGCACGCACACACACACAACGTTATCACTCTCAAATCCCAAGAATGTCAGTAAGAGTCCAATAGGCAGTCTAGGGTTAGTATAAACTATGAGAAATTTGGACTAAACATGGGAAGATATGTTCATTTGAAGTGGATGAAATATTTGCAGTGAAAGGAGAAAAATAAGTTTGCAGCAGTTTCTTCAAGTTATAAGAAAAGACGTGTATCTAATTTCCTCTTCCTCATTTACTAGCAAATTATATTTATTTCATGTTGTTTTAGAAATGACATCAATATTGTGATTTTTCCTTATGTTCATATCCCAAACACTGTTTTCATGTTTGTTTGAGGAAAGAGTAGAAACACAGTTTTAGTTGATTTTGATATAGTCAGATGGTACAGGAAACTTGAAGTTTACTGAGCAATGTCCACAGATCAAAAACTTTTTAGAATTTAAGAGATCCAAAAAACCTTAGTCTCCCAGGATTCACTTTCTTACTGAAATGACTAGATATCTGAATATACCAAATTGGAAACTGCAGATAAGCAACAAATGGATAGCCCCTCTGGTGAAAGAAATTTAGGTGTTTAACTAGCTATGTAGACTGAGCATATGGTAATTGGAGGTGCACTCATTTTCCATGACTCAACTCTCCTGAATTCAAAAGACTGTAGATTCTGAAGAAATGTACAAAAAGTATGGTGGAGGTAAACTCACAATTTCACAAAGGAATCTACAGATTTTGATATATGTGAATGTCACCATGATTTTCTACACCTGACTTTGGAGAACAAACCCGAACATATGTCTAAACTGTGGGCCATCTACCTTATTACCGTGGTTTGGTTTCAAAGTACTACATATTGACGGAGAATCTGCTGCATTCCAAGGCTGGGCTAAGCACTTTACATGTGTTTTCTCCTTCAAGAAAAAGTAATCAAACTAATAGTAAATGATATCCATACGAAAGATGCTATATGCCTGGAATTTTAGTGACAAATATAGGAACCTCAGAACTATGTTGAAATTGCTGGCCACACGTGTATTACCTGATTCTGAGAAATATGCTCTATTTCATGAAACTTCTCTAGGCTTGTGAGTCTGATTAGATTCAGCTATATATAACACAGTACAAAATAGCAATGTCCTTATACAAGATAGAAGTTTGCTTCTTGGCTGGGTATGGTGGCTCACGCCTGTAATCCCAGGACTTTGGGAGGCTAAAGTGGGAGGATTGCTTGGGCCCAGGAGTTCAAGACCGGCCTGGGCAATGTAGCAAGACCCTGTCTCTATTTTTTTAATATAAAAAAATTTTAAAAATAAAACAAGTTTGTTTCTTACTTAAAAGAAGTCAGGAGGTAGAGTCCAGAGCTGATATGTCAGCTCCATGGTCATTAGGGACACAGATTTCTTTCATATTTCTGCTTCTCCATTCAAGCTTTTTATTTTTAAGATTTCATGTTATCTCCACTATTCACTTATTAGCCATATCTGTTTTTTTGCATTTTTAATGACTGCTCTAAGGTTTAGATTATGCATTTTTAACTCACCACAATTTACCTTCAAATAATAGTATAATACTTCGTGTGTAATATAAGACCTTTCTGTACAATTCCACTTCCTCCTTCCATCGTTTAAGCTATTGTTATCAAACTTTACATGTTTAAAGACTTCAGCTAGAATTTTGTCCCTTATATATAAATGCTGACAGAAATCTTTAATTATGAACCTGATAATACAGTCTTGTCATTTTTATTTTAAAGTCAGTTATCTTTTTTAAAAAAAATTCAGTCAGGGGGAGAAGTTTTTTATAATTACTCATATATTTACCATTTCTAGCACTCTTCATTCTTTAATATAAATCCAAGTTTCCAAGAAGCGGCTTTAACATTTCTTGCAGTGCAGTTCTGCTGGTGACATCCTCACAGCTTTTGTTGTCTTAAACTTCATTTTTGAAAGATTATTTTCTCTAACTATAGGATTCTCTGTGTCACGGTGTTTTGTTTGCTTGTTTTGAGACAAGGTCTCGCTCTGTCACCTAGGCTGGAGTGCAGTGGCGCGTTCACAGCTCACTGCAACCTCGACCTTCTGGGCTCAAGCAATCCTCCCACTTCAGCCTCTGGAGTAGCTGGGACTACTGGCTTACGCCACCACGCCCAGCTAATTTTTGTATTTTTTTGTAGAGACGGAGTTTTGCCATGTTGGCCAGGCTGGTCTCGAACTCCTGAGCTCAAGGGATCCACCCGCCTCGGCCTCCCAAAGTTCAGGGATGGTAGACATGAGCCACCATGCCAGGCAGGTTTTTTTTTCAGCACTTTGGAAATGCCTCTTCATGGTCTTCTGACTTGCACAGCTTCTGATTAGAAGTCTACTGATGTTTTGTGTTTATTTCTCTATCCATAATCTGTCTTTTTTCTCTGGCTGCTTTTAATATTTTCTTATTGTTGGTTTTCAACAATTTAACAGTGAAGTGTTTTACAGTGGTTTTTGGGAGTGTGTGTTTACTCTGCTTAGGGGTCATTGAGCTTCTTGAATCTGTGGGCTTATAATTTTCATCAAACATGAAAATATTTTCAGCTATATTACTTCAAATAATTTTTCTGTCACCCCTCTGACCCATCTCTCATCTGGAACTCCAATTACACAAATATTAGAGCACTTGGTATTATCCCATAGATCACTGAGACTTTGTTTTGGGGGTTATTTTTTCATTTTTTTTTTCTTTGTGTGCTTTCTTTTGGCTAGATTCTACTGCTATGTCTTCAAGTACACTAATCTTTTCTTCTGAGTGTCTAATTTGCTCTGTGCCTAATCTGCCTCTGAGTCTTAATCCCATCCAGTGAAATTATTTCAGAAGTTGTCATTTTAATTTCTAGAAATTCCATTTTTTATATCTTTGATTTCTCTCTTTCAGCATACTGAGCATACTTATCATAATTGTTTTAACATTGTTGACTGCTAATTCTATGATCTCTGTTATTTGCGGCTTTATGTTGACTGACTTTCCTCCTGGGTGGTAGATTACTTTCCTGCTTCTTTGTATGTCCTAGTTGTCTTGCTACTTCCCAGGCATTTTCATGATCTTCCTGCCTACACCTTAAGTGCTGATGTTCTCTAAGCACTGTTCTCTATTACTGACTCCGCTTTTTCTGCTGTGCATACTCTCCATGGGTGATCTCATCCGTTGCCATAATTTCAACAGACATTTATATGATGGTATATTCCAAGTATATCTTCTGTTGCCCATATCTGTCTCCAGGGCACAAGAGTCATGTACATAACTGACCACTAGACCATAAGCACACAATCCAAAAATCTGGGATCCATCCTTGGCTACTTCCTTGTAGTAGACACTGTGGTCCACTTCTCAGGCTCCATGCTTCTTTTTCTGGGTAATCAGCTCAATTTTCACTGGGATATTTGCACCTCGTCACCACAGCTTTGGTAGAAGTTGACTTCTGTGGCTCTAAGGGTACGTACTTGTCTTCATCCTAAGATAATTATCCTTGTGCCATTTCCTGGCAGCCATTTTTGGTTTATGTAGGTACATGTGACTAAATCGTTGAGGTTTCTGGGAAAGGAGTTTTCTTTCCTTTACAAAAGAGCTTCCAAAAGTGATTCTTTTTCTTATTTCTTCTTGGCCCTAAATAGCAAAACTTAAAACTATATGAGTTGTTGGCAACCATCATTTGACAATAAAGCTAATACTAAAGAAGAAAAAGCAATTAAAATGAGGCAAAAAAGTGCCTTTAATGATATCTCTGAGTTGTTGAATCAGTCCTCCCTACAGCCTGCCTTTTTCCTGAACTTTCTAGCTAGATGGTTCACTGAATCTCCTTTATTGGTTAAGCCAGTTAGAGCTGGGTTTTCTGGTGCTTTCAACCACAAGCATGATAATTCATAACTTTCCTTTTCCCTTCACCCCACACATAGGCAATTAGTCACTATGTTCTATATTCTATCCCCTGAATGGTGTCTGATTACCCTCAATTTTCTCTTCTGCCACTGCCTTGCCTTAGCTCAGTCTCTCATGGTTTTTCCCCCTGTAATACTGTAACAGGTCCCATACATGCCACACCCCATAGAGTGATCTTTCTAAAATGCATATCTTATCAAAATTTCGTCTGCTTACAATCCTTGTGTGGCTTCCCATTGTTTCCACGAAAAGGTCCATGTTTCTTAGCATATTGTGCAAGATTCTTCATTACCTAAGCCGTCTCCCCTTACCTTTTTCAGTGTCTCCTCTTGCCACTCCAACTCCATTCTACTGGCAGCAATGCAACTATTTGCTGAACCAAAATACATTTGGGTCTCACACCTCTAGGTCTTTGCACTTGTTGCTCTTCCCAACACCACCCCCAATGCTCTCACCCACCTCTCTTCTCCTCCTCCCCTACCAAAATACACAAACATGCTAATTCCTAGTTATCTTAAGTGATCTTTGAAGCATTTCCTGATTTTGCCCACATCTAGGGGTAGCTGTGCACTTTCCTATTGTAGTATTTCTCATATTAAGTCTATTTACCTGTCTCCTCCTTTGCATAGTAAGCACTTTGAAAATAAGAATGTTTCTTTTACATTTTTGAATCTCTATTTCTGGGGCTCAATACAGTGCCTAGCACAAGTAGACACTCAACAAGCATTTTTTGAATGAGTATATAATTATGTAGTCTGTAGATATAAGGATTTCTGATCTTGAGACTCTCTCTTTGAAAACCTGCTCCAAAAGTTCGTCTGATTCCTAAGCATTAATCTTTTTCTTCCAGGGTGTGGGGTTCTAGCTAGGCGGAGAAGGAAAACAAGAGAACTCAGGACGCGTTGCCTTTAGCTCTCTGGAGAGCCAGTAATGTGTCCTGCCTTTCTCCACCCTCCTCCCTACCACCTATCCACATCTGGGTGCCCAAGATGGGTGTAGACTTAGCTGACCAGCCCAACAACATACTCATACCTTGGTTCAGACTTCTCTTATTACCAAACTAAAGTTGGCCAATACACATAAACAATTTTCAACTTGTCTTTTGAACGTATACTTTATGAAATCTGTATATCTTAAAAATTGTAGGCCTTAAAATGAACGAACCCGGATTCTTTTATAGTAATCAAGTAAAATATAGGGATCTTAATCCTGTACTTTGCTAATCTTAAAGTTAGATGTGATTAACTGAGCAAAGTAATTACGGGATTTTGATAGTGGTGATAGTCGTAAGTTTTATAACCTAATTGTTGAATTACTGGAAACAACTACATTTCGACAAGCCTTAGGTAAAGAAAATTGAATTTAGACAGAGAAGACTCAATTGAGGGAAATGAGGGACAGTGGTATTCGTGATTTACGGTTTGTGGAAGATAAATGAGGCAGCAGGGAAGACTGAAATATCGGGAGGAAGTCAGATCTCACTGGACACTTATGACTGGTGAGGCTAGGAGTTCGGGGTGGAGCGAAGTAGGAGGGACCGGCTAAGGGGTGGATCCCCAACAACACCAGAATACAAGACCGCCCTTGTTCAGCCAACAGCGGCACTGAACACGTTCGCTAAGTGTGTCGGTGACCATGGTAACGGTGGGAGGGGGCGGTCCAAACCTCGCCCTCGAGCATGCTCAGTGCAGAGCGAGCCTGGCCGGGTGCTGGACAACAATGAATCCCTTTTTTCTTCAGCCGGAGAACTACAATTCCCAAGAGCCTTCTCGGCGCGACCGACACCGCCATCCGCTGTGGCCCTGCCCCGTCCCCTCCCTCAGGCCCCGCCCTCTGGTTAGACCCCTCCCTTCCCTGCGAGTGTATGTCAGTGAACCAGAGGCGGTGTGAGGCGGAGGGAGCGTCGGGGGGCGCCGCCGCCTCCACCAGCAGCAGCAGCAGAAGCAGCAGCGCCAGCCCCGCGGCGCGGTCAAATTGGTCCCCAGCCCTCCGGGAGTGCACCACAAAGCAGCCCCAACGCCTCTCCCTGCTTCCGCGGCTCCTCAGCGCTCGACTCCGTGGTCAACTTCCCCTCGCTGGGCTCGGCTGGCTGGCGCGGAGGGCAGCGGGGGAACGGCGGGCTGTCTGCTCGTGCTTCCCGCGCACAACACTTCACCCTCTCGCCTCGGGTCTCAGGGGCCGCGCTGGAATCCCGGCCACCAGCAATTGTCCGGTAAGTGTGGCCGCAGGGCGCCGCGGGAAGGATGGCGGCGGGGCCGCCGAGGGGCGCGG
>NW_012115599.1:9906771-9923647 GCF_000951035.1 Colobus angolensis palliatus
GCCCCGCGCCTGGCTGGCCGCGCGCTCGGGCTGCGAGAGGGGAGCTCTGCGGGTGGCGGGTGGGAGAGGGAAATGGGAGAAACAAAAGGGGCGGTGGGTTTCCCTTTTGTTTGTGCGGATCTGATAACTTCTTTTCCTCCCTTACATAACGCAGACTTCCAAGTTAGTCATTCTTTTTATTGTTACGATTGTTGTCATCATCTCTGCGCGTCTTTCACATTTCCTTTCATCTTCGGATCTCAGAGCATTTTAAACACGCTAATTAATTTCACCCCTGGGTCCCCTAGGAAGCAAGTTAATACGCCTGTTTCCCCAAGTGGGTAAACTGAGGTCGTGAAAAGCTCTCTGATGGATACGCTTGATCTTTTACCGCGCCTGGTATCTGAGGATATGAAAGCGTTTATGAGGAAGAACCCGTTCTCCAATGCCCTGTGGAAAAGTTAAAGATGCTCATTTTACTTACAGGTTAACTGAAGTCCAAAAGATGTCTAGGTAATTGTTACGTAGTTCAAACCATAATTCTTCTTACATAGTGTTTGAATCTTAAAACCTTTAAAGACTTACTGAAAAATGCTTCGAGTAAGGAAATTAATGTAAATCATAAACTCACGTCACCATCTACTTTTATTTTTGTACGTGTAGGTCTCTTAGAGGCAAGAGAGCAAGAATGGGACAGAGGGCAGAGGTTTTTAAAAAATGTACATTTAACAGATTTTAATCACTACACACAAGGAAATGTGCCTTGGTTTTAACAGTACCAACAATATTCCTGTCGTTTAGTCATCAAACAGTATATCAACAAATATTATTGAGAACTTTATTCGTAAGATGCTGGTTGTGCTAAAAACTGAAGCTTTATACTTTATAGATCAGAAAAGGTCATCTGTTTCGGTTCACAGGCTCTTTGCTTTTTCTTACTCTGCAAAATGTTACTTTGTTTTCATTGCGCATGATCTTTTGTTTCAGAAATCGCATTGTCCTTTACTGTGTTGAATATGTATTACTCTCACACTTAAGGAGAAATGAATTTTTTATTCAGTTTGCTTAATAGGGTGAATTTAAAATTTTTTAATTGTGGAAAAGGTTCACTTTATTCAGTTCTGTTTCAGTTTACGATGCATCTTCTTTATAGCCAACAGAAAATATTTTCTGAGTGATCAGATTTACATGTCTCAAAACATTGTTCTTATTGTACAAATACAGCATATGAATTCCTTTATTTATATCAACAACCTCTTCTGGAGAAAAATCTTTAACTCTGAGGACCTTATTTATTTTGTGAGTTTTTATTTCTTCGGTACTAAACTGGAAAGTACCAAAAATTTAAATCAAGCATCACTTCTACTAGCTCTTTCCTCAGGTAAATAATGATCAGAACTGTAGTAACAGTGAATAGTTTCACTTACTCTAAATTCTCTTAAATTTAATTTTGTATTGTGTGGTTGTCCTTACATTTTAGATTTTGGTGGTTGCATCAGAAAATGAAAGTGAGATGTTCGTTATTTTATTTTTTTTTCCAGAGCCTTCTAACCTGTTCCCTTTCTATAGTATGTTAAAAGAGATCTTGAGTTTAAAATAAGTAATTGGAAAGTAGAACAGTTATATGTATGGAAAGTTGCATGTAGTGAAGTGGTTATAATGTCTCATCTAGTGAATTTACAGGTTTTAAAGAGGAAACGATCACCTAGCTTTTTATTAGCATGGTAGAAGTGCTGTAATGTAGTAGTAGTGGTATTTATTTACTTCTAAAAAGCAAGCTGGAAATTTGCCTCAGTGGAGTTTGTAGGGGGAGAGAATCCATCCTTTACTTAAGATTGACATTTAAATGTTCTTGCAGTTGGTTATGTTGAACTTTTTCTGTGGTATTTTCAAGCTAGATTTACCAGGGACATTTGTACTTTAAGGAAGCTACTAACACTGTCTTGGCTCAGTCACTGGAGTCCCCAGGCAGAAGTTAGTGTTGACTGGCGAAGTCTGGCTTTGCAGGTTTTATAATTTCTTTGAGACCCCTTAAAGGAAATGACTGAAAAGTACGGGGTCGGAAGCTAGTCTAGTACTGCCAAATGCCATTGAGGCAAGTTTCAAAGAGGAAGCCAAAGGATGTTTCCATTTGATTTAGCTTCAGACTCTTCTGGGTTGTCAGAATGTCACTTTTGTATTTTAAGAGTTCTATCATTTCAGAATATGATTCGTTATGGTTTTCTAGTAGGTCAGGTGATAAGGACTGTAGATAGTCATTATGCTTCATGGACAACTAATGTTTTTAGGCAGAAGCTTCTATAGCTGATAAAGATTTTAAGCCAAAGACTTAGAATTGAAAACTAACATATACGTGTACATTTTACCATAATACACCAATGTAGACCTATCCTAGTATTTATTAGGTTAGAAAGGCTTTTATGGATGATTTTATTATACAAATATATTTAACTGTATATATTAAAATTTCTTAATGATTAATATATGATGGCACTGAGGTGGCTTTAGGAGCTCCTTTGGGGGTGGGGAAAAAGTCCTGTTATTCCAAAAGTTACATTTATGTCTTTGAGGAGAGTAAAGCAGATTTAAAAGCCAGTGAAAAAAAGGAAGAAAATCAACAAAGTGAAGAAAACCTGATGAAGATGTTTTTAAATAATACAATATAAACTTTCCTGGCAGCATTCATATATAAGGGACAAAATTCTAGTTGAAGTCTATAAACAGTGAATTCCACTTAGCACTTTCTGTTTATAGATTTCTAGCCATCTTTTCCAGATTCCCTCTGAATATATTACACAAGCAAAGTAAATAGAAGTCATTCTTTCAAGGGATTTGGGTTCTTGGAGTTTTTTTACACTTGTGGTAGTGGGGGAGGCGAGTGCTTATTATATTTTCTTAGTTTAAGTGTGACCTGTGCCATAGAATATTTCCCTAGACTAATGTGTGGGAACCTCAAGACAAGAAATATTGGCCATTGAAATATCTGGATATGATTTCAAGTTCTGCCACTAGCCTTTTTTTTTTTTTTTTCTCCAAATTGTCTTGAATAGATCACTTCTATTTTTCCTTCAAAGGTTGAAAATAACTGCCTAACATACTATGTTTAGTAGGTCCTAAATACTTTTTGTTGTTTAATGAATTTACAGGTAATAAAGAGAAAGCACAGTGTTTCTTGAATGGATGTCAGGGAATTTCTAATTTTTTTCTTTTCTGATAGAAAAAAGTAATCAAAACATAAACATCTCATTGGAGTCTTTCAATTAGCATAGTTACCTTCAGAAATAAGCCTAGAAAAAGAGAGCTTCATCTGGTAGTTTAACAGAAATGAACTGTAAATGACTCCAAGAAGAATTGACAATTTTTTCAGAATGTTGTACCAGATGTTTTAGATTCTTTTTGCCACATAAACTCCACTTCAGAGAATTGAGGTTCTACATAGTACTCTAGTATCACCCCTGTAATACATTTACACCTCAAAATACCAGTTGCAGAAAAATAGAATGTGTTGCTGATGCCTGTAAATGGGAAAATCCTGACATCTGTCTTCATCCTCTAGTTAATCTTGACTGTTCATGTAGTTTTTTAAAAAATTAATTCAACACACATGTAATTTACTTCCTTTTCAGAAAATTTGTTGCTAATTTTTATTTTATGAGTCTCTTGGGATGTTGCTAATTCTAAAAATATGTAATACCCCCGGTTTCCCACCATCTTCTACAGTTTCTTTTTCTATTTTTTTTTGGCTAGAGTTTTCTTTTTCCCCTAAACTGTCTAAAGTAAGCTAAGAAATGTTCAAATGTAGTTGACAAGAAACACAGTAATTTATCATGCTAAAATTTCCACATACAAAGTGCAATGAAATCTGTTTTAGAGACAGTACACTTTTGAAGGGGGTAAAGCAGGTACAGCAAATAGATTTCATTTGGGGTACCAAATCTGATTGTTTAGTGGTGGCTGCCTAGAGTGACATGTTTAGAAAACTGGGAGTCCTTGTTCAAACTTAGCAGAAAAGAGTACTGTGATTAGCAATTTCTGCTGTTGGTGAGCAGTGGACTTTTGGCATGGATGCCAAATGCATTCAATATTTATTGATGCCTTTTACATGTCACAGGTCTAGACGCTGATACCTCGCAGACTAAAATCTCTGCCTTCATGGTGTTTACATTCTAATAACAAGACACAAACCATAAAATAAGTAAAATACATTGCGTTTTAAGAAAAATGGCTGGGCGCAGTGGGTCACACCTGTAATCCTAGCACTTTGAGAGGTTGAGGTGGGAAGATCCCTCTTGTCCAGGAGTTCAAGATCAGCCTAGGCAACATGGTGGGACCCAGTCTCTACAAAGAAATTTTTTAAAAAATGAACTGTACACTGTCCCAACTACTCAGGAAGCTGAGGTGGGACGATCACTTAAACCTGGGAGGTTGAGGCTGCCATGAACCGTGATTGCACCACTGCACTCCAGCATAGACAACAGAGCGAGACCCTGCCTCAAAAAAATAAAAATTAAAAAAATAAAAGAAAAATGATCTGGTTTCTTCAAAAATTAATAGCAAGAAATAAGAGAGGGAGGGAGAACTATAAGATTAAAAGAGACTTAAGAGGCTTATCCACCAAATGCAATGTATGAACCTTAGTTATATCCCGCTTTGAGCAAACTTAACTGTAAAAAGATGTTTATTCAAAATTGGGGAGATTTAGACTCTGGATATTTAATGAAAGGGATTTGTCCATTTTTTCAGGTGTGAGAATGTATTTTTTTTTAAGTGTTCTTTTAGAGACATATAATAAAGTGTTTACAAGTTAAAATGTGATGTGTGGGTTTTTACTTCAAAATATTGAAAGGGAGAGGAACATAGATGAAACAAGATTGGCCATATATTGAAAATTGCTGAAGGTAGATGCTCTATGGATACATGAGGTTTCTTACTTCCTCTTTAGTTTTGTGTATGTTTGAAATTTCCCCTAATAAACAGTTTTACACACAAACAGGAAAATAAAGCAGGGAAGGGGAAGGGAGAATACATGGGATATGAGTATGTGGTTGGGAGGGGGGTGCAGTTTCTTGTTTTTTGTTTCTGAGATGGAGTTTTGCTCTTGTCGCCCAGGCTGGAGTGCAGTGGTGTGATTTCAGCTCACTGCAACCTCCGTTTCCTGGGTTCAAGTGATTCTCCTACCTCAGCCTCCTGAGTAGCTGGGATTACAGGCGTACGCCACCACGCCCAGCAGAGTTTCGTATTTTTAGTAGAGACAGGGTTTCACCATGTTGACCAGACTGGTCTCAAACTCCTGACCTCAGCTGATCATGCACTTCAGCCTCCCAAAGTGCTGGGATTACAGGCATGAGCCACCATTCCCGGCCAAGATGCAGTTTTAAAGGGTAGTCAGAAAAGACTTCATTGAGAAGATGATAAATAGTTGAGAAAGTGAATAATGACCTGAAGGAGGTAGCAGAGCAAGCCTTGCACGTCACTTTTTGGAGCAAGACATTATACACAGAGGGAATAGTAAGTACAGTAGCCCTGAGATGGCAGCATGCCTACAACTGCAAGAAACTACAAGAAGACAAGGGTGAGCCAGGCATAGTGACTTGCACCTGTAGTCCCAGCTCCTCAAGAGGCTGAGGTGGGAGGATCACTTGAGCCCAGGAGTTCCAGACCAGCCTGAGCAACATAACCAGATCCTGTCTAAAAAAAAAAAAACGGCCGGGCACAGTGGCTCACGCCTGTAATCCCAGCACTTTGGGAGGCCAAGGCAGGCGGATCACGAGGTCAGGAGATCGAGACCATCCTGGCTAACACAGTGAAACCCCATCTCTACCAAAAGTACAAAAAATTAGCCAGGTGTGGTGGCGGGCATCTGTAGTCTCAGCTACTCTGGAGACTGAGGCAGGAGAATGGCATGAACCCAGGAGGCAGAGCTTGCAGTGAGCCGAGATCGTGCCACTGCACTCCAGCCTGGGCGATGAGCGAGACTCCGTCTCAAAAAACAACAACAACAACAAAAAACTAGTGTAACTAGATCACTAGATCAGGGTGAGCATGAATACATAAAATCAGCATCAGCATGGGAAAGGAAGGGTAGAGAAGACTTACATTGTGTAGGGAATACATAAAATCAGCATCAGCATGGGAAAGGAAGGGTAGAGAACACTTACATTGTGTACATCTTGCTTTAAAGTAAAAAAAAAATTTTTTTTTTTTTTGAGACTGAGTCTTGCTCTGTTGCCCAGGCTGGAGTGCAGTGGCCGGATCTCAGCTCACTGCAAGCTCCGCCTCCTGGGTTTACGCCTTTCTCCTGCCTCAGCCTCCCGAGTAGCTGGGACTATAGGCGCCCACCACCTTGCCTGGCTAGTTTTTTGTATCTTTTTTTTTTAGTAGGGACGGGGTTTCACCATGTTAGCCAGGATGGTCTCGATCTCCTGACCTCATGATCCGCCCATCTTGGCCTCCCAAAGTGCTGGGATTACAGGCTTGAGCCACCGCGCCCGGCCTAAAGTAAAAATATTTTATACGCTTATCTAAAATAAGTCTTCTACTGTAGAATAGTTACCGTGGAAGCTGTACACTTAACAATACTAGCATTACTCAAGACTTTTAGAAATTTTTGTTGTTGTTGTCTAAGCCAGCTTAAGAGCCACACGTGAAAATAGCTCATTACTTTGTATTTGCTCCTTGTTTTTAAGGAAAAATGGGGTGATTGGCCATGTGATATTTCATGTTATTTATCAGATAATGACTCACAGAGGATCTTGACAGAAAGAAAATGGGAAGTAACTTGAGGCTATTTCTAAAAATCAGATCCGGTCTGAGAAGGCAGTTATTGTTTGTAAAAGTCAGATCCACCCGTAGACCAAAAAGGAATTTTAATAATGTTGTGGACAATTGTAGCATCATTTGGAATAAGGGTATATAACTTCTGAGAATGACTAGTATGGAAGGCACCATACTCATTTGGATATTTAAGATCTCACAAAATGCACACACACACACATATACACACATACAAGATCATATACTATTCTTAATACTAAGTATTCGAAACAGTCATTTCAGGTAAGTTTCATTTCTGCATTCAAGACTAAAGGGATGGTATTTAAAACACAGTGAAACTGTTTAACTCTTGTCACTATGGCATATACTTGGGAAACTAAAAGACTAACACATGTTAGTGTTAAGAGATGAATCTGGCTCTTAAGTCTTCTTATATTCATGCTTCATTTCTCAGATTAGTAGTTGTTTTGAGAACATTCTGATTTACCATAAAGAACCATTTTTAATCTTTATTAATAAACGCATAGAAAAAATTGGATCTCATTTAAATATTTAAATGCCCCCAAAAACCTCAATAAATATGGATTGTAAAAATCTACTCTCAGGACAATATTACATGTAGGATTACTACTTTTGAACAATTACTATACTAGTTCATTCTTTAGAAGTACAGTTTTTCCAACCTGAGAAACTAAACATTTCAGTGATTTTTACTCTCCTGATAATACTGAGTCAAGAAAGCTATTCTTTTTCTTGTTATTTATGTCCAGTGGTGGGGGAGCACAACGTTTTCATTTGTTTTTTTTGTTTTGTTTTTGAGACAGTCTTGCTCTGTCACCAGGCTGGAGTGCAGTGGCACAATCTCGGCTCACTGCAACCTACACCTCCCGAGTTAAAGTGATTCCCGTGCCTCAGCCTCCCAAGTAGCTGGAATTATAGGTGCGCACCACTACGCCCAGCTAATTTTTTGCATTTTAGTAGAGACGGGGTTTCACCATGTTGGCCAGGATGGGCTCGATCTCCTGACCTCGTGATCCACCGCCTCGGCCTCCCAGAGTGCTGGAATTACAGGCGTGAGCCACTGCGCCCCTGTATTTTTAACCAATCATATTTAAAATTTAATGCCATGAAGTAGAATTTATGAACTTTTACTATTTAGTAAATTACATAGTGACCACTAAGAATACAAGTATATAACTGTATAAGGAATACTTTAACAAAACTTCCTATTTTAAACATTTTTCAGTAAATTGTTAGGAATCTAGTTCTTTAATTCACCCAGAGTTTTTGTAGTAGTGTATGTAGATGTATATATGCATGTGTATGTATAGATAGACAGCCAGACTCTCTTACTGTATACTGCACATACTATCAGGACTGAGCTGCTGGACTAGATTATTTAATGTATTTTAAACACTAGTCTGTTAACATGGAACAACTGAGCCCATATTTAATTCCTGGGCTTTCCATTAACTCTGAAAGTCCTTTAAAACTTTTGATTAATCTAAAAAAAAAAAAAACAAGTGGCAGTGGTTTTGCATAACGATCTTTGAGGTTCTGTGATGATGACCATACTGAAGTGTGACTTATTTTAGAAATAGCTTTCATTCAGGCTGTTGATTTACTGGTAGGATCATGAATCTGTTTTTCATTTCCATTTTTGTGGAATAAATGAGTAACTTATGATGGAAGAGAAAGAGGGAAGTCAGGAAGAGAAGGAAGGAAAGGAAAAAATTGGATCTCACAAAATAGTAAATATGACTATGGATAATTCTCTTAAGTTGGATGTGCTTAAGTGTTTGTGACCTAATGAGCTGAGGCTCAAATGTGTAAATTAAGTAGAGAATAGAAGTAATAATACAACTTTCATTTGAAGAGAAGTTGCTTTGCTAAAGGACATCTTACATTTCATGTTGACTTAAACCTTATGACCATGATAAAATCTATACTTAATTTTGGAAATAGTAATGAGTAATAATAATTGAGAAATTATTTGAAAATTCAATCTATTACTTAAGCTTTGTAGATTTTTGCAGCAACAGGTTCAAGGTTATTCTTCTCAGCTTGTGCATTGCAAGATACTTCTCATTTCCTGCCTATCTCACTTTCATCTATTCATTACTCTGCCAATAGCTCTCTTTATCATCCTTTGCCAGCTTTAGTCATGCCTGTTGCTCTTCAGCAGCGTTTTCTATGTTTGTCTGCCATTTTTATACTTATAAAGTAGACTTGGAATGAATTAGGGGTATAAAGTAGAAACCTGTGGATGGCAAGTACAATACTTTTCCTATTTGTGCCATATTTAATCTTTTTAAACTTTCCTTGTCTATTTCTGTTGTGTGCCGTTGTGAAGATCTCTCATCAGACACTAAGAAATAACTACGTGAACTGTAGGATGCAATACTTTTTAAACTCAGTAATGTAGGAAACAGTGAGTTTAAACTCATACTCATTGAGTTAATCCTACATCCATCCAGAACCTACATACCTAAATTAGCAAAGTTTGATAGTAATAGTGGAGTTTCAAAAGCTATTTTCAGCTCTTGATGTTTGTTGTCTTTTCCAAAAATGTCAAACAATTGGGGACTTCATCATTACTGTAATAATAATCATATATGACCTTAGAGGGAAACTGTACTTCTGTTGAGCTTCTATTTGACAGTCAAGAGGAAAAGATAAAAAGATAAGTAATGTGGTAAAGAAAGTTATAACTTCTTCCTTCCACAAGAATGAAGTGTGAAGTGACTGGCCCTGATATTTTTCTAGTAACTCATTGTAGTGTTCAACATATCATTTGGCTTAATCTTTAGAAGGCACAGTTAAATTTTTTTTTTTTAACAATAAGTGAAAACAATTGAAAGTGCTTTGTTGATTCTTCAAAACCTTAATGTTGAATTCCTGGTTCTTGGCAGTTACTATCCATAGTACTTCATGTTCCTCTGGGTTTATTTCAGATTTAATGAACTGCATGTACTGGAAGCACTAAAAGCTGATTGGCTTTAATTTTAGACTACAGTTAACATGATGGATTTTTCTTTGAATTGTTTCTCACTGTCATTCTTTCAATTTACCATTAAAGGATCAAAACATCCAAATTACAAAACTAGTTAAGTTCATCATTCATGAGAAAATGTGTTAAATATGTATCTTTTGTAAAGTAGTGGCTGCTTCTAATTAGAAACCAGTCCTATAGACATACCTTATGTATCAAAAAGCTTTTTAAATATACTTACTGCTTTACTGTTATTTTCATTTAAAATAGGATGATTCAGTCTCTGAGCTAGCCCTGTCTGTTCCTCAAAGGAACTAGGATGAATTTTGAGCAGGGACTCTTAAACTGTTTAACATTGAGCAGATCTGTAACTTCATTGAGAGCAGACATTTTAAAAAAATCATCACTGACATTTATTCAACAAAAAGAAGATCAGATTTTGCTAAAGCCTTTTGGTTGTGTCTCTTTTAGAAATAATGTTATTTATTTGCATATAGTTCAGCTCTTAAGGACCAGTCTTTTAAGGCTTTAGCCAGAATTTGTCTCCTAAAGCTGACTTTAAAATGGCTTCCAAAAGGATTTGCTGAGTTTCAGAACTGAGTAGGCTGCTAATGATTCAGTAGGCCCCCTTATTTTCCTCCTACTCCTTAAATTGAAGGCTCCTTCATACCATCTAGGTACCCTGAGTCATCATGGATAAACTCTAAAGAAGAATTGTCATGGAAAAACTCTCCATGAAGGGAGAATGTCAGCAGTCTGAGTCAGAGATCATTCATTGATAACAGTGATACAATCTATAGGTTGTGGGCTTCATTTTAAATCTTTTAATGTACTTCCATGTATGTCCTTATTATAGGATTGTAAATACTATAATGCCCATAAAACCATCTGAGGTGTTTATTTCCTTTTCATTTCTAATTGGTTTGGTTTTTATTATCTATTACATGAAAAGGATTTTATATTTTTTATTGAATAAATAGGAGAGGCAATATGATACAGGATAAAAACCACTGTATCAGAAGTTAGGGGACCTGGAGTTCTGGTTCATGTTCTCAATATGTGACTTTATATATTTCATTTAACCTCTTTGAACCTGAGTTTCCTTATCTTTATAAGATCAGTAACTCCAGAACTCACACCCTCTTTGGAACCAACCCATGGCAGATACAGCTGCTAGCTGTATCTGTATCTGTATCCCAAACCAGCTTCAGATAACTTTTTGATACAGCACTGTCAGAAACTATATATATAATTGCCATTCTGATGAAATCTCTTTATCATCTCAGTTATATTGGGTCTCTTCCAGCTCCAGGATTCTGTGACTTTAAATAATTTGCCTATGGAAAGTCTCTGTCTTCTATACTGTCTTTTCACATTGAGTATTCAGTGAAGTTAAGTGAAACTTACTGTATGAGCTTAAGAATTCTTTGTAGTCAGGGATAGCATGTTTATGTTTCATTTAGTGATGTTAAAAACAAATGATTGAAGAAAACTTACGGGGGTACTTAAAATTCCAAATGAAATGGTAACAAATAAAAATTTTTAGTGCTAATTTGATGGAAACCGATTTTAAGTTCTAAATGTTTGTGGCACAGACCTCAGGTTAGTGAAATTTGAAGTGATATATTTGTCTGGAGGGCACATAATGAAGACATAGGAATCCTAGACTGAGAAGTAAAGAGGCCTGATTTCTAGCTTTGCAAACTGTTCTTTTAACCTGGTTAGTGTCTTCATCTATTGTAATGGTATCAGGCCAGTGTTTTTCATTAATGTATTATATAAATTACCTAAGGATCATATTATAATGCATATGCTAATTCAGTAAGTATGGCTGGGGCTTGAGATTCTTCATTTTTAGCAGGCTTCTGGGTGTGCTGCTGCTATAGGCCATGGACCACACTTCACTTATAAAAGTACTAGGCCATTTCCAAGGCTCCTTCTGGTTTAAAGGGTCTTTAAATTGTAAGTCCACTTCTTTTTCTCCAGCTCTTTTGTATCACTATTAAACTTGTACTTTTTAAAGCCACATATTCCTAGACTCATTCCCTATTTTCTCAGTCTGAGAGCTCCATTAGTTTTCTTGTTTTTCCCTTTCCAGAATGAACTTGACGTAGGTGGTCATTCAAGTTAAAGCTAAGGTAGTATAATAGAAAGAGGCTTTAATAAGAAGAAAACTTTATTCAGATGCCTCCCCCACTAATTGGTAGCTCTGTTGCCTTGGACAGTTGACTCAGTTTACTTAATCTCAAAGTTCTGAGTACAAGCCTCACCAGGACTTACTAAATTCCTTATCCAAAATTCTTGGGGCAAAAAAGTGTTTTGGATTTCAGATTTTTTCAGATTGTGGAATATTTGCATCATACTTGGAAGAGCATTTCCTTTGAGAATCGTGTTAGCACTTGAAAAGTTTCAGGTGTTGTAGCATTTTGGATTTCAGATTTTTAGATTAGGAATGCTCAATCTGTGTCTTCCTGGTAAGGTTGTTGAAAGGAATAGAGATAATATATAAAGTTGTCAGCACAATGTCAAGCATAAAGTAGGTACTCAAGAATTGGAAGCTATTTTTTTTTATTCCTGCTGGCATCCTGACTTGGTCTAGTAGAAAGACAAAAAGGAGTGGGAAAGATCTGTCGCCAATTCAGGACCTTTCTCTGTGTGCCAACTTAAATTTTCAACTGCTTATTAGACATATTAACTAAAATTCTTCAAACTTTCCAGAGTGAAAAAGACCTCTGTTTTCTTTCCATATCTGTTCTGCCTCCTTCAAATACTGGTAGAGATTACTGTTTCTGCCTAGGCACAGTGGCTCACACCTGTAATCCCAGCACTTTGGGAGGCCGAGGTGGGTGGATTATTTGAGGTCAGAAGTTTGAGACCAGCCTGGCCAACATGGTGAAACCCCGTCTCTACTAAAAATACAAACATTAGTTGAGCGTGATGGTGTGTGCCTGTAATCCCAGCTACTTGGGAGGCTGAGGCAAGAGAATTACTTGAACCCAGGAGATGGAGGTTGCAGTGAGCCAAGATGGTACCACTACACTCCAGTCTGGGTAATGGAGTGAGACTCTGTCTCAATGTAAAAAAAAAAAAACAAAAGGAGAGAGATTACTGTTTCAATCACCACATGCCGGTTAGGATCCTGTCGTTTCTGCCTTTGGCCTTCCATATCCATGGGATATGCATCTGAGGATTGAACCAACCATGGGTCAAAAATTGGAAAACAAATACAATAAAAAATACCACTATAACAATAAAATAATACAAATAAAAAGTACAGTATAACAACTATTTTCATAGCACTTACATTTTATTAGGTATTACAAGTCAGGGGTCCCTATCCCCAGGGCATTGACCTGTGGCGTATTAGGAACCAGGCCACACAGAGGAGGCGAGTGGTGGATGAGCAAGCATTACTGCCTGAGCTCCACCTCCTGTTAGATCAGCAGGGCATTAGATCTCATAGGAGCATGAACCCTGTTGGGAAATGCACATGCGAGGGATCTAGGTTGGGCGCTCCTTATGAGAATCTAACTAATGCCTGATGATCTAAGGTGGAACAGTTTCATCCTGAAACCATTCCCCCACAACCACTCACTCCTAACCCCCATCGGTGGAAAAATTGTCTTCCATGAAACTGGTCCCTGGTGCCATAAAGATTGGGACTGCTGTTATAAGTAATCCAGAGATAATTTAAAGTATACCAGAGGATGTATGCAAATACTATGCCATTTTATATAAGGGATTTGAGCATCTGCAGATTTGGGTATTGGAGAAAAGTCTTGGAAATCTGCAGATTTGGGTATTGGAGAAAAGTCTGCAGATACCAAGGGATAACTCTATATTTGTTTCTAACAACTCTCCCCATGGATGCCTCAAAAGTACCTCCCATCCTCAAGAATACCACACTATAGAAGTCTTCAAAGTGATTTATTACCCTTAATAGAAATTAATTTCCATCATTGTCCATTTCACAAAAAAATTCTCTTTAGCAGAAAATAGTTTCTGTACTGAAGTAATCATTTCTAAATAATTGATAATAGAAATATTCAGGTAATTCAGTAGGAATTTACTGTCAGAAAAACTCTAACAGGAAACCTTTATTGACCTACTACTGTGTACTAGACATTTGTTTAATGTCCCATAACAATCCTTTGAGGTAGATAATATTATATTAAAAGGTAATAGGGTATAATGATTGCAAGTATTAACCAAAATTTCTGAGGTTTCAATCCCAGATGTCAGCCCTTACTAGTTGTTTGACCACAGGCAATTTACTGAACTGGTCTAAGCCTCAGTTTCCTCCTATATGAAATAGATGATCATATAACTTATCTCCTAAGAACATTTTTAGGAATTAAATAATTTTTAAAAAGCTCTTTGAAAAATGCCTGTCATTTATTATAATAAGCACTGCATATGTGTTAGTTACTGTTATTTATTATCTTAGTCTTACAGGTTAGGAAATTGAGACTCAATGAAGTTGGTCCAAGTTTCACAGCTATTAAAAGATAGTGCCAGGAGTTGAACATAGACAGTCTGACTCCAGAACTCCCTTAACCATTCTATTTTACTTCATCTCAAGTAATAATAATTTATCTTATCCTCTTGCGTACAGCCACCATATTAATGGTCTCATTGTGATCATAGGAGTAATAAAATTCATTCTAGCAGTCACATGTGGTACTTAAAATGTAGAATTTCTAAAATATGCAGGTAAAAGCTCACTTTAATACGATCTGATAAATATAAGAATATATATTTAATTCTATTTTATTTCATGTTTGCTTTTCTCCATTTCTTGTTAACAGTCACCAAAATCCCTAGAAAGTGGAAGTACTAATTTTACATTACTATATAGTGACTTCAGTTGTTGTGATTTACTTGGTCTGTTAAATCTTCTTTTGCTAAACATTTTCAGAATGACTGGCGCTCATTACCATGTTGTAACTACATAGTGTTCTTAAAATCAAGAATTTTTATGAATATGAGTAACTGGTACCTCTTTTGAAATTATGTAGTGATTTGCCTGTTTTTAGTTTTTCTGTGAATTTTAATTTTTATCAGCTGCTTTTTGAATAGAAACTTTGATTTTAGTATTTTGATGTCTTTGTATTAGATGCTGTATATAGTTGAATCTGCTTAATTTTACAAGCTTTAGACTGTGACACTCATTTAGGCCTTTAGTAAAAATAAAAAGCACATCTGATTACTATTTAAAGTTTCTATAGATGATTTGCTCTCTCCCCCACCTCATTCCCCATTACTTACTAATTTCTTTTTTCCATTGTTAATGTTTTATTCGTTTGTGGCAAAAGAATTTCCTTTGTATTAAGACTGTATAAAGACAAAAGATAAAATATCTAATAGTCTTTGAGAAGAGGGCAGATTTGAAAAACCAGAATCACCTATGAAGAAAAGTCTGTTTTTACCTTGGTTTTGAAACTGGATTCTGTGACCCAGTGTATTTACTTTTGGGGAAACAAACATACTTGAAATAGTTGTTGTGTCAGTTAAGACACTCTATTGTGACAGAAACAGAAACAACTCAAACAGACTTGAAAGGGAAAAGGGAAATGTATTGATTTGTGTACATTGGCTCAGGATAGTTGTGGCTTAAAGAATGGCTCCATCCAAGGCTCTCATGATATCATCAAGACTTAATTTCTGTACATTTCTTAGTGCTGCTTTCTTGGTGTTGGCTTTCTGATCCATCTGTACATAAGCATAAGATAGCTTCAGTTCCCTTAGCTCCTAAATCCACCCAGTGTCATGTGTAGCTGGAAAGAGTGACCATCTTTCTTAAAAGTCCCAGCAAAAGTCTCAGTGCATTTCATTGGCTCTGACTGGCCCACTCCCTTGTGGCCAGGAGACTGTGAAGCTCTGATTTTTGAGACTGAGCCATATGTCCAACCATCAAGTTTGAGGGTATAGTCAGCTCCAGATATATATAAACTGAGAATAAAAGAGGGGTTTCCTCCAAAAAGGAAATGAAGATACCGTTATATGAGAGAAAGGAGGAATATTTGTTGGGCAGCAGGAAACAGATGCCCATAATGCTTGATAGTGCCTTTTCTATTTTAAGGGGTAGCACTCAACTAGGAAAGACACATTCATGTTTTTCTTTCTTTCTTTTTTTTTTCCCTTCTTATTTAGTATTTAGTACTAATTTGGGATTTATATGAATTTCCTTCTACATTGCTGTTTTAAAGCTATATATATATATGTATATATGAGAATTACTAGAACTTTTTGACCGTGAGAGCTTTAAGAATGTATCAAAATTTAAAAATTTGGCACTACTTTAACAAGTTTAATATAACATCTTATTATTAATTTTCCTGTTAGCGTTAGTAATGAAATTTGTTGATAGCTAGTTTGTTAATGTCTTAAGCAGACCATGCTTTTGGGCCAAGAAATTCATAAAGAACCATGAAAACGAAGGTTCTCTCCTAGATACTCAGGGCCTCAAGGAGAGAGAGGAGTAAAGGGTTATGAAGGACACTAACAGGGTCTTTACATGTTGATTTCTAGAACTGATTTTAGTCTGAAAATGAAAACCCAATTCTTACCAAAAAGGAATATAAGTTGCCCATTGTGTTTTACTCTTCCTTTTTAATACCCAAAGTATGAAATGAAATAAAAAATAATATATTATGGCCTCTAATATCATTTATGTAGCTTCTTCTATTTCCTCTGTTATATTACTGTGTATATGAATAAGCACATCTATTCCCCAAAGGCTTTAACATTCTATAGTCTCTAGGAAATTTTATTTTTTTCTTCTAAATTTCTTGAATAAATTTTATAGAAATATTTATGCCTTTTTATGCACCAAATTAAAATGAAGACTTCATAAGATCTAATTTAGCAAACTATTTTTAATGTCTTTTCCTTTATTTCTTCAATATTAAGTGCTGCAAAATGAGCAAGACAGTTTCTCCCTTGGAGGAGTGTTCAGCTTTATTAGAAGATAGCACGGCCGGGCGCAGTGGCTCAAGCCTGTAATCCCAGCACTTTGGGAGGCTGAGACGGGCGGATCACTAGGTCAGGAGATCGAGACCATCCTGGCTAACAGGGTGAAACCGGGTCCCTGCTAAAAAATACAAAAACTAGCCGGGCGAGGTGGCGGGC
>NW_012115599.1:9923752-9940017 GCF_000951035.1 Colobus angolensis palliatus
CCAAAAAAAAAAAAAAAAGAAGATAGCACAAGGTCATATGTAACTATAATAGAAAACTGAGTAAGGCCCATAAAGGAATTGCAGATAAACTATGGGAGCTCAAATAAGATTATACCCAGTTTAGGGTATAAGGAAAAACTTTCAGACTGGGAAAAGAACATCAAATGGGCCTTGAAATATTATTAGAATTTTTTACAAGTGAATAGTGATAATGTTAACAACACTTGTTTGCTGAGTATTTATTACATATTTAGTTTCATTTTTGTCAAAAATGTCTGATTGTGAGCGTAGCATAGTGGCATGTGCCTGTAGTCCAGTGGCAAAAATGGGAGTAACCCAGGAGTTTCAGACTAGCCCGGGCAATATAGCCAGACCCTATCTCAAAAGAAATTCTTTTTTTGATATATGTGATAGAGAGAGGAATAACCATGTCACTTTAAATTGCAGGAGGGAAGTTGGGAAGAATCTGGAATTATGGTGAATTCAAAAGACACATGATTAGAAATTTCAAAATCAAAAGTCATGTAGCTTATTGGGACACATCAAGTGAGAAGCTTTCTACTACAGCCACCACAATAATTTTTTGTAGTGTATACTAGAGTTGAGAATAATTTCTAACAAAAATTACGTTGTGTCTCTGGAGGGGTAATCAGTGATTTGCATGAAAACTTAATAGTACGTGCGTTGCCTTAAAAATTGTTACTTTAATCTTCTGTCGTTTAAGAAATTCCTGTGACTTTATGTGGATCAGCAATACAAGCAATATAGACTATATTCTATTATACATATTCTACAATCAGCAGTGTATGTTATTTGTCTGGTGTTTACATAAGTCTTAGTGTGTTTTATAAATAATAGGATGGTTTGTTTAAAGTGGGCTTTTGAAGATACAGTGTAACTTTAAATGAATGGTCTTAGAAAACTTAATAGTCTAAATATGTACTGAAGAACATTTCATAATCACAGAAAAGGAATAATATATTTCATGAATTATTAACAATTTGTCTTTAAATAAAGTCCTCTTTTTGAAAAGGTATTAAGAGGAATTAGACAAAACTTGTTTGAATATGGTTGTAATTGCAGTTTGAGTTATATATAAAAGAGCCCAGTTAGTTTAAACAAATAGAATATCTGGGTTTATGGTATTCTGAGCCTCGTATTTTTTCATTGAATGTCAGGGGTATATTAAAATGCCTCCATTTATGTTTCTGTACAAAAGATTATTCTGACAGTAAGTTTAAGTGAGTTTCACAACTTATTGCTGTCTAAAAATTTCTCTTGACTTCACATTTTGTTCTGAATATCTTGGTTTCTTTCTTCCGCCCACACAATGTTGAAGGCAAGGGAAGCAAGAGTTGCAAAGTAATACAGTGAATTTGAGAACCCTGGCTTTTTTTCAAAACAAAATAAACCTTTATTATAAGATTGCTTTTTGTTGATACTAAAAAAGGGTGGCACTTTGGCAAATGTTCAATAAGTGTATGAATAGCCTAATTGATTTAGCTGGAATGAATAAGAAGCTTTGCTATTTGTCCTTGTAGATAGTTGGCTCAGTAAACATTGTGATGGTGATAGACCAAATTTTCCATGGTGAAAGGTAAAACAAAAGAGCAACAAAAAACCCACCAAACTTAATAGGTCCAAATGTCAGCAATTTTATGTCTATGTCAAGGTCTTCAAAGAAGAAGCAATATGTTGATTAGGATCTCATTTGAATTTCTGTTGTGAAAAAATAATCATGTTAACTTACATAAAACCCAAGAGTTTTGACAAATGTTACTATGTGAAAATATTAATAGAGGAGATCCTTGCTGAGAATTTAAAGCTGCATGAAATTCATAGATATGTGTAGAAATTTAAACTTAGTGTCATATACTCCACAGTAAACTCCAGTAAAGGCAGGTGGCATAATTAGGACAAAGATAACAGTAGAAGCAAAATAAGAATTTTTTAAAAACCTAGTGGTTGTCACATTAGTCTGACTCAGTCTGTAACTCTGGTGAGAAATGTAAAATTTTAGGGATTTTCAAGGTACTATAAGAAAGAAAAGAATCTACTTTGGGGTGGGATGTGGGGAGAAAGAAATGTTTGTGGCAATTAAAATGTATATAGTATATTTAAGAAGTACATTTGCAATTCTAATCACTTAGTTGAAAAGCAGAGAACTATATCATGTGTAATATTATTTACTTTTAATACTATTATTATTACATGATTAAAAATAAAAAACCTTGGAAAATTCTAGAGGGTAAAAGTGTTATTTCTAACTCTATTAGCTCCTTTTAAGATAGGAACATTTCTTATTAGTCTCCTAGCACAGAATCTGAACCATAGTAGGCACTCCATAAATGTTTACTGAACTAACCTGAATTTTAGAAATATCAGGGTGTAAAGCAGAATTATTTTTCCAGGCTTTAAAACTATACCACTCCTCCTTCCGCTTGTACACACCTTTGAATCTCAGTTTTGATACAAATAGGTTCTCAGTTTTGGGTGTGAAGAAAACTGGTTGATATATTTTTTAATCTACTAAATGTTGGCCTGAGCTGAAATTGCCTGAAAGGGAACTTGATTTAGCAGAATTCCTTCTTTTCAAAAAGAAGGACTTAGACTAAATTATTAATGGGAGGGAGTCTGTTTTCATCTGAGATGGCTGATTGGAAAAAGAGTAGATAACTAAGGTAGAGAGCTGATTTGAAAAAAGGAAAAGATAGTCCTGTCTAGTGGCCAGTCTTAACAGTGTGGTTAAAGGGGAGCTAAATTTCAACTTTCAGGGATCAGTTGAGACAACCACCTAGATTTTCCAAGTTAGTTCCAATTTTGAGTACAGTAATCCTTTGACAACAAAGAAAAGAACTATAGTTAGCAAAATTGCAGTTATCACAGTCAAGGTCTTTGTTGGTAATAGAGGGCTGGGGAAAAGGTAAAACAGCATTAAATGAATATATTTTTAACATAACAAAAGTTCCCAGAAGATACCCACTTCAAATTCAAGCCATGTTCATCAATGTTAAAAACTTTATTCTTCTTACTCTTCTCCCTGATAGTGTGAGGAAAAAGAAAATAAACTTAAAAAATAAGAAAACCTCACTCAACATTGTTTGAAAAACGTAACTGTGATGTTATGATCTACTAAAGCATGGTAGCCCGACACGTTTCATACAGAATCATACCTGTCTGAAATTTTAAATTTTTTGTAGAGACAAGGACTCACTTTGTTGGCCAGGCTGGTCTCAAACTCCTGTGCTCAAGCAATCTTCCTGCCTAGGCCTCCCAAAGTGCTGGGATTACAGGTGTGAGCCACCTTGCTCAGCCTCAAATAAACTCTTAATGGCTTGGAATTTAATAGGTCTTGTGCCTTCATTCTCCTTTATTTTGTTGTTGTTTAATAAATATCAGCAAAAGTGTTATGTAACAACCTGGACTTTTGCAAATTAATATGCATTAAGGGAATGTTTTTTCTGGTCTTGGTAGTCTGTCCATCTTTCTAAGAGTATAAAGAGATTTTTCTTTACAGATGTAAAGAGGAGTTAATAATTGTCATACTTTTTGTTTACACTGAACTGAATTTTTTCAAGTAAGGTTTTATATTTTGTTGTACAGATACTAAAAATCATAATTGAATAATTTTTTCAAGTTTGTTCCAATCCACCTTCCCCTTCTCCCCCCCATCTCTAAGTAAACTCATACTTGCTCTAATTTGTCCTTGTTCTCAATATCTAAAAATAGGAAGACCATATCTAACATCTGCAAAGTCCTTCTGATTAATTCTGTCCGAGCTAGTTTTACATAGTTTAATAAGCATCTTCCAGCTTTCTATACAGTTTCTTCTTTAACATAATTGCATTCCAGACATTTTCATGCAACCCATTTTACTTGAGGAAAGAGCCACATTACTGATCTGTTCTTGATCCATTTGCCCAGAGAAAAAGGAAGGGTGCAAATTCATCTCTGTGTGGTGATTCCAAGGATCTCCTGCCTTTCTTTGGGAAAGAGCCTTTCTCCTGGGAGAAATTAAACCCAATATATGCAAATACTGAGGGAGCCCACATGAGCCCCCTGTATTGATCAACATAGATTTTCACAAATAAACAATAAAAAAGTACAAAGACAAATGAGAATCAGTAACTAGAAAGACAACCAGGCTGTGGGTGTCTTTTGTGGCTTCCAATTTATAGCTTTCCTCATCTGTCTTGTCTTAATATATATGGCACATCTTTCTCTCTCCACCTTTAGATTGACCTCTCATCTATCCGTTAATCTGTTCTGAAAGGTGACTCTATTTGAGATGACTTCCCAAGAGTTGCAAAAGTGAATTTTATGTGGGTTACACAGCCTATGTTTTGGGTCACACTGTTTCAATATTCCGCTCAAATTTGTCAAAAAAAAGTAAGTTACCATAATGTAATAATAAACAGACTAAAAATTTAAATTTGTCATAGTACATTATTTTTGTCCTAAACATTGTTTCCAGACTTCTGCCACTGGTTGGTTGGTTGATTTATTTATTCATGCAATATGGAATGGTAGAAAGAACACATGCTTAAATGTAGATCTCAGCTCTAGCCACTTAGTTTCTAAATGACCTTGAACAAATTATATAGTCTAATTTCCTCATTTGTCATAGGAAAATTGTAAATATTAACATGTGACAGTTCCTAGTACCTACTGTATACATGAGTGTTTTCTTCCCCTTTCTGAAACCTAAGTTTAAAGGGTTTTCATTAACTCTAGGATAAAGTTCAGTCTCTATCCTGATTCTTAAGGCCCACTATTACAGGCACTTCTTTACCTTTCCAGATGCATCTCACTCAGCTATTAAACATTTATTCAGCACTTCCTGACAGTCACTGAGCTTACAAAGCCATGGTTCATGATTTCTACAAACTTACTTTTCATTTGTTTCCTAAGCAAACTCCATTGAACCTGACTTACTCTTTCCTGGGAACACAATATACTTTTCCCCCCTTGTCTTTTTTGTCTTCATGCGATTGTTTCTTCCACCTAAACTGGTTTTCTTTCCACTTACCAAAGTGTGGTCTGTCTCTCAAGGTCCAAATCAAATACGTCTCCTTCTATGAAGCTTCCTCTTGTTCTTCTTCCTCCTAAGTAGTGACACTTTTCTTTGAAGTCTTATGGTATTTATAGTCTTTTGCGTTAATATGGTATCTTTTCTATACTGATTTGATTTACACCCTTTTTTAGTAAACATAAGTAAACAAATGTTTGGTATAGGGAGCCATACCTTTTGCATTAGTTTGAATACTCCCTTAACTTCTGACCTTATACTGAATGCTCAGTAATATTTGTTGGCTTAGTAATTGTATTGTTGGTGACTCTAGATGCACTAAATTAAAAGTAGGGAGACCCACTGGGCGCGGTGGCTCACACCTGTAATTCCAGCACTTTGGGAGGCCAAGGCAGGCAGATCACAAGGTCAAGAGATCGTGACCATCCTGGCCAACATGGTGAAACCCCGTCTCTACTAAACATAAAAAATTGGCTGGACATGGTGGCGCATGCCTGTAGTCCCAGCTACTTGGGAGGCTGAGGCAGGAGAATCACTTGAACCTGGGAGGTGGAGGTTGCAGTGATCCGAGATTGTGCGACTGCACTCCAGCCTGGCAACAGAGCGAGACTCCATCTCAAAAAAAAAAAAAAAAAAAATGGGGAGACCACAGCCCTTGGTTTAAAAACTGCTCCAACATCAAAGCTAATTAAACTGCAAAGAAAGCTCACAATGGTTATTAATAGAAGAAATCATTAATGAGCATTTTATGGAGAGTATAGGTTTAATATCCCTTAACCAGATCCTTGGGACCATAAGTGTTTTGGATTTTGGAATATTTGCATATATATTATGAGATATCTTGGGGATGGGACCCATAAAATTCATTTATGTTTCATATACACCTTATATAAATAGCTTGAAGACAGTTTTATACAATATTTTTATTAATTTTGCGCGTGAAAGTTTGTGTTAAGTACTTACATGTGGAATTTTCCACTTATGATGTCATGTGTTGCTCAAAAATTTCAGATTTTGGAGCATTTTGCAGTTTCAGATTAGGGTTGTTCAACCTGTACTAACCTAGGTACTTCTATGGTGAAGGGATATCATCGTCTGGTAACCTAGACATATTAGTTATTAGAAAATTTTGACTTTTAGCTATTTAACCAAATAGGACTGTTAGCTAACTAGAGGGACAGGCTAGGTAATTAATTAAAACATTAGGTATTTATATTAAATGCCAGGCATTGTATTAAATACCAGATCTGTTGGTTTGGTAATGTCTTTGTCCTCAGAGGAATCAAGTGAAACTATATTGGTCATGGGATTATGTTGAGCACTGCGTTTGAATATTCAGCTTTCTTTGATGCTGTTGCTGTGGTATAATACAAAAATCTATTTGGTCTTTCTACCACGTGGTCTTCCTGGCACAGAGTTCCTATAACGCTTAGAATTTTTTGAGTGATAGGATGTCTTTTATTATTTATAACAACCCCCTTTCTGATCATAATAGAAAGGTAACTTAGGGTGGGGCCCTGAGATGGTCTCAGGATGGGTCTGGTCACCAGAAGGACCAAGAAATTAAGAGGGTTGGGACTTTTGTCCTCACCCAGTGACCTCTGGGAAAGGGACAGAGGCCTGGAGATTGAGTTTTTCAATTGGTGAACACATCAAGTTGCTGGGAGGGTGGCATTCCTGGAGAAGGCATGGAAGCTTCACTGCCCTACCCTACCCACCCTCCCCCCACATACATTGCCCTTGCCCTGTGCATCTCTTCCATTTGGCTGTTCCTGGGTTGCGTTCTTTGTAATAAACCAGTAAACGTAAAAGAAGTGTTTTCTTGTTCTTCTGTGAGCTGTACCAGTAAATTATGGAACCTGAGGAGGGGGTTGTGGGAACCCTCAATTTATAGCTAGTTGGTTAGAAGTCAGGTGGTTTGGGACTTTGATTGCCATCTGAACTTAGGGGAGTCTTGTGGCATGAGCTTTTTAACTTGTGAGATCTGACACTAACTCCAGGTAGATAATAATGTCAGAATTGAGTTGATTTGTTGGATGCCCAGTCGGTGTCAGAATTGGAGAGTTGGTGGTTGATGTCAGAGAGAACAGTCATTGAACATGATGCAAGATTATCAGCAAAAACATAAAAAAGCACATGTTTATGATTAAAGCTAGTCTGAAACAGATTATGAGATTTAAAATTCTGGCCGGCGCGGTGGCTCAAGCCTGTAATGCCAGCACTTTGGGAGGCCGAGACGGGCGGATCACGAGGTCAGGAGATCGAGACCATCCTGGCTAATACGGTGAAACCCTGTCTCTACTAAAAAATACAAAAAAACTAGCCGGGCGAGGTGGCGGGCGCCTGTAGTCCCAGCTACTCGGGAGGCTGAGGCAGGAGAATGGCATAAACCCGGGCGGCGGAGCTAGCAGTGAGCTGAGATCCGGCCACTGCACTCCAGCCTGGGTGACAGAGCAAGACTCCGTCTCAAAAAAAAAAAAAAAAAAAAAAAAAAAAAAAAAATTCCAAACCTAAGTGTCAGTTTCATAATTTCTGGTACAAAAAGCAATTCATTTGGGAAAGTTTTCAGTTTTGCTTGTGAAAACTTATCTTGTAGAATGTTCAAATGATTAGTTTCCCCCAGTTTCTCTGGCCAAGAAGTAGGAGTTAACAGTATTTAGAATTTTTAAAATTTATGTAGGTTATAAAGTTGCATAAGATCAGTAATATATTTGAATTTCAGAGGTATGTGCTAGCATCCAGTGAACCTTGAGTCTATAGCAGGGTTTTGTTTTTAATGTGCTAGAGCTTTATTTGCTTATTTCTTGTAACCACTTTATTAAGGTATAATTTTCATACCATTCATGTAAAACACTTAAAGGGTACACTTTAGTGGTTTAGAGTATAGTCTCAGAGTTGTGCAGCACAATCAATTTTAGAACATTTTTCATCACCCGAAAACAGATCTCATAGCCTTTAGCTATCATTCCCCAATTTCCTATTCTGTCCCCTTCCTTTCCCCTCCCAGGCAACCACTAATCTACTTTCTTTCTGTCTCTGGATTTGCCTGTTCTGCACATTTCATATAAATGGAATCATACAATATGTGATCCTTTGTGACTGACTTCGACTTAGCAGAATGTTTTCCAGATTCATCCATGTTGTAGTATATATCAGTAGTTCATTCCCTTTTACTGCAAAATAATATTCCCTTGTATGGATATACCACATTTTGTTTATCCAACCATTAATGGACATTTGGGTTGTTTCTACTTTGAGGCTATTATGAATAATGCTGCTATGAACATTAATGCACAGTCTGTGGCCATAGGTGTTCATTTCTCCTGGGTATATACCTAGGAATTGAATTCCTGAGTCACATGATAACTTAATGTTTAATCTGGAGGAACTGCCAGACTCTTTTCCAAAGTAACAACACCATTTTACTTTCCCACTAGCCATGATTGAGGACTCCAGCTTTTCCACATCCTTACCAATATTTGTCATTATCTGACTTTTTGATAATAGCCATGGGTTTGAAGTGGTCATTGTGGGTTTCATTTGTATTTCCCTCATGGCTAATGAGCATCTTTTTATGTACATATTGGCTATTTGTATATCTTCTTTGGAGAAATAAGTGGATCCTTTACCAATTTTTAATTTCATTTATATTTTGTTGAGCTATGAGACCTCTTTAGATATTCTAGATATAAGTACCTTATCAGATATATGATTTGCAAATAATTTTTCTCATTATGTGGGTTACCTATGGCAATACTTTTGATAGCTAGTTTTCTTTTGTTTGTTTAAGGAGACTGCCAGGTAAACAAAGCCCACAAAGCCAGAGTATGAACAGCCAATTTAGGGAGGCAGTGCTCTATCTGGTGAGCAAAAAGAAACAAATCTTCATGGTATGCCTTTCATTAAATTTGTACCTAATTTTCGGCTTTTTCTTTGTGGTATACAATTATAACAATATATAGAAAAGAGTGGAGCTAAAGTTGAACACTTGGCCATCTCCTGTAATAATACACAGTACAAGGTAGGAGTTACGTATTGGCTGACTGCTCTGTTCTGTAGTGCTTGTGGTATTGCCTCCAAAATTAATGAAACAGACTCTTAACATAGGAGTCCCAAGATCAGTTAGCTAGCTGCACTACTTAGCCCTGTGACTGTCATTAAATAACTTACCCTCTCTGAATACAGATTTTTCTCATCTATTATAAAATGAAATTGGAAGGAAAACTGAACAAATTGCACAGTATATTCTTTAAAGTTCTTTCCAGCTTTAAAATGTAATTATATAATGCAGTCACACCGTGATTATTTTTCTTCTTAAACCTTGTTGAAAAATCTTAGGCCTAATGTACATTTTCGCGAAAGGATTGGAGTTAGATGGATTTGACAAGTAAAAAACTGGGCATGTGTCGATATTCAGTACAAATGTACTGTAGAATAGCAAATGCCATCTGCGTGAATTTGCACTATGGGGTGGAGGAACGTGACCTAAGAGTCACCTGTGGAGTGGAACTAAAGGAAGAAATAATTTATGCACCTGCTGAGGGTGTGGCTAGAGGTAAAGGGACTGTGCGGAATGAGTCCTTGATTGCCTTCTTGGAAGTATTAAGAGATCATTAAAGAAGAAGGACGTTTTCAGAGGTCATTGTATCCCAGGGTGAAACAAACCTAATAAGAAAAGAAACCTCTGAAAAGGCCTAGAAATTGTGAGGTAAGTACACTTTGTTTTGTTTGTTTGTTTTTCTGGAGTTATTTTTTTTAAGTTTCAGAGTACCAAAGTTTATCATTTTCCTGAGCTCAACTGAGATAATTGCTAGAGGTTCAGACATTGTAGAGGAAAATAAGGAAGTTTAAAACTTTTAGGCCGGGCACGGTGGCTCAAGCCTGTAATCCCAGCACTTTGGGAGGCTGAGGCGGGCGGATCATGAGGTCAGGAGATCGAGACCATCCTGGCTAACACGGTGAAACTCCGTCTCTACTAAAAATACAAAAACTAGCTGGGCGAGGTGGCGGGCGCCTGTAGTCTCAGCTACTCCGGAGGCTGAGGCAGGAGAATGGCGTAAACCCGGGAGGCGGAGCTTGCAGTGAGCTGAGATCAGGCCACTTCCCTCCAGTCCGGGCAACAGAGCAAGACTCCGCCTCAAAAAAAAAAATAAATAAATAAAACTTTTATAAGCCAAGCAGGATGTGGAAGAGTAGGGTAAAGGTCATTGAGATTCAGGTTCATTTGCCAAAGTTTGGTAACTTTGATTCCAACCAAGAACACTACTTCAGGTTTTGGTTATGTTTTGTTTTTGTATTCAGTTGGCCTCCATGATGTTATTAATTAAACATCATTGTAAATAAAGCGTATATGAGAAGCAAAAAGAAAGTTCTCTTTTAAAAAAATGTAGTTTTGAAAAGAAAACTTTGGAAATGTAATTCTAACCCTTTTTTCTTTGATTATTTATCCCATTATAAAAGTAGCTCATTATAATACTCTTTTTTTTTTTTTTTTTTAGATAGAGTTTTGCTCTTATTGCCCAGGCTAGAGTGCCATGGCGCAATCTCAGCTCACTGCAACCTCCGCCTCCCAGGTTCAAGCTATTCTGCTTTAGCCTCCTGAGTAGCTGGAATTACAGGCATGTGCCACCACGCCTGGCTAATTTTGTATTTTTAGTAGAGACAGGGTTTCTCCATGTTGGCCAGGCTGGTCTCGAACTCCTGACCTCAGGTGATCCACCCGCCTTGGCCTCCCAAAGTGCTGGGATTACAGACGTGGGCCACGGCACCTGGTCAGCTCATTATGATACTTAGAAAATATGGAGATTTTATCTTTAATGTCTTCTTAGAACTTTTTAAGAAAAAAATATATTTCCTCAAGAGATTATTTGATATAAACACAGATCTTTAAAGACACAAGGAATTTTTATACTCTCAGTGCTCTGTTTTTAATCATCAAGATAGTAATGATGATATAAGAACTATTGATATCTTGGTTTCCCTAGGGTTAAACAGGAGATATGCTTCCAAAGTTAAGAGAGTTGGTATGTTGGTTCAAAGAATGACAGGACCTCAGGTTTTGTTATGGAATCAAGTATAAGGCATTGAGAGTCAGCTACAACTACATTCTATTTAGTATGAGTATTAAATCTGTCATGTCCGGCTTCTTGAGCAATCTCATCAGCCCAGAATCACATGACAAGGCAGGATCATCAAATAACAAACCCTAGAATATGCCCCGATCATTTTTGGAGTTTCCTGGACTGAACAGGTATCAACATTGGATATAAGCAGCCTATCTGTGCAGATTTATTTCGCTGTAACCTAAGTGGGCCTGCTGCCAGCACAAGGAGCAAAAGAAACATTAAACAGATTTACAGAACTGCTTCAGGAGATGTGACAGCTACAGAATGCTGGGAAGCAACAGAAGTAAACTTGTAACTGTGTGATAGAGGGTGGTTCATTTTGTGCCAAGGCATAAAGTTACTAGGTACTGTTATAGTGATGTTCTCTTAAAAATGATAGCCCTACTGTGAACCAGAACTGTTGTCCTGTGGACACATTGTAAGAAGGCTTTGCAGATAAACTTAGGGCCGCCAAAAGTATTTTTATACTACTTTTTAAAAAAAAAGATACAATGTATTTATAGGTGGGACTTTGAATGATTCCAATTAAGGTCACCAAGGACACTTACTGAGTCTCCAGTCAGGTTTTATTAGCAATGTATTATTCAGTATAGCGTAATTGAATTAAGGCTAAAATTGTCTAGATAGCCATTTACTTAGGTGGCTCAGAACTGTGGGTATCAATACTAATTTTAGGGCTCTGCTGTAATAACTAGTAACTTTTTACAAAAGGGTTGAACACTTGAGGGCTGCTAAAGAACTTTAATAAAAGAATGTCAAGCATCTAGACTCAAGTTGAACTTTAATAGGTGGAGATTATCAGTGATTTGCATGGGCAAATTATTGAACAAGTATGAAAAGCATTTACTATTGTGACTTAATTTTAGTATTCTTTTAAATAATCCTAAATGTAATTAATCACCTTCGCCTTTGGCTGTTTGGAGGATTAGACAAGCTCTGTGTGTAACCATTCACCATAAGAAAACACAGTTCTTTTTCTGAGACAGCATGTGGGGAAATTTGGAGTGGCAGGCAGTACTTTCTAGAATGGAATTTACAAGTGGGATAATCTGAGAACAGCACATGTCAGTAAGTTGGTGCTTTCCGTAGCAATTTGATTAAGCTTGTCCAATCCCAGCTTACCTCTGGGTACTACTATGGTTTCTCCATATTCATGAGCATCAAATGTATCTAATTTATTTTAAAGTTGTAAAGAATAAAGCTGGAAATAAACAAGGGTGATCAATTGAAAATGTGATTGAATGTTCACCTGTTTTTATGCCTGAGATAATATAGTATTTTATAACCAGACCACAAAAATCAGTTTCACTTAATAGTGCTAAAGGGGCTACCTTCTTTACATGTGAATTGTATTGATTTTTGTGTTTTTTTAAATGTAGTGTTGCTTAACGAATTGAGTACTATACTAAATCTATAAAAATAGGTTTACTAATATGAAAAGGCGCTTCAGTATTATAGTTACACTTCTGACATTTATAGAATATATAGTTAATTCAGGCTGCTTTTTAAGAAATGGAATATCAATACTCTCTGGAAGTACCTTACTCTATAACTTGATATTAAGCCTGTGTTAAAAATTGCTCTGTGCTTCCTCTTCCATTTCTTCCCTTTTGGGCCACAGACTTCCTTAGGGAGGAGGTGAGGGAGAAGTGAATTGTCACTTCGGTCAGTGGAATCTAGAATTTTGTAGTGTTTACCTATTTTGCGTAACATAGGCCCACCCACACACATTATGAGGTGCTTAAGTGAAAAAACCATGAGCAGACAGCCAGCTATTCATTGTGTGGTTCCAACTGTAACTGGCAGATGCTTTAATGCTATCTGGATTTTATTTTTCTGTGAGAAGGTTGTCTTTATAGCTTGTGGTGATAACGATGAAATAGAGATAGGTGTTCTGTGGCTTCATTTTAAGTATCACATTGTCAGTGCTTCAGGTTAAAAGTAAGCTTGCACAAGGAATGATTTGAAGCATAATTCATCAGATCTTTTCTATTTAACTTTTCACATTTATTTTTTCATATTCAGTTTTAGGAAGTATGTTGTATGGATTAAATTTCCTTCCATCTTAGGGAAGGAGTTAAGTAACTCTCAAGCTCCAAGGCTTTTGTGTTCTTAGAGAATATTTACACTATGAATCTCATCTCTCATCAGTCTTAAAGAAAGCCTAAGAAATATCACTACAGGTGTCTATTGCCTGTTGATTATTGGTCAACAGAGAACTGAAAGCTGTTCATTTTTAATATTTTTGCAATCCAAGCTACAGTACTTAGGGTTTAAAAAAAAAAATAAAAACATGTTTTAGAACTTAATGTTGTTCATTGTTACAAATTTGAGAATTATGTTGTTTCATAGCCAGAATGGTGATGCTGTCATTGTACTTTAATTAGCTGTAGACAACTTATTCAGAAGCATAGTTTTTCAGCCATAAATCTTTTCCCAAAATCTTCTCAAAAAAGAGATCTGGACCTTTGGGACAACTACAATTTAATATTTAAATATTATAAGGTGGGAAAAATTATGAAGAATTTGTTAAAAATATTGACAGTCATGCTTTATAGAGATTTTAAGTAATGTTTCTACCTGAATATTCTGTTTGTTCTTCCTCTGATGTGGTTGGAAGAGATTTAATAATTTTAGGTCTAATGATTGATGAGGGGGACTCTTTCTGCTAAAAAATGAATACCTATTAGTTTCCCAGCAGTGTTCTTTTTTGAAACATTTTATTTTCACCAGAAGAAAAAGTATAATTGAAAATTTTTTTCTTTCTGTAGGAAATTCATGAACAGCTTAATCTGATTTCTAGAATAGAGATGTGCTGCTCAGTAATGTATGATTGTTTTGGATCCAGTTTTCTAATCTGTTTGTGAGGAGGCAGTATTCATTCTCTTGTGTAGGTATAAAATGGATGTTAAGTTAGTGACAAGAGAAAAGTTGTAATTTTGGAAAGAAAGTTGATCATAATAATTTACCTAATTGGAGTATTTTTAATGTGCTAGCATAACAATAATCAAGAGTGGATAAAGAGGGAATTCATAGAAATATCTCAGCTGTATGTATTTATTGTTTTGCTAATGAAAAGGGCTAAATAGGAATACCATATTGAGTGATTTAAAATATTCACTCTGTTTAAACAAACAAAGGGGCTGGGCACGGTGGCTCATACCTGTAATCCCAGCACTTTGGGCGGCCAAGGTAGGCAGATCACGAGGTCAGGAGATTGAGACCATCCTGGCTAACACAGTGAAACCCCTTCTGTACTAAAAATACAAAAAATTAGCTGGGTGTGGTGGCACGTACCTGTAGACCCAGCTACTCAGGAGGCTGAGGCAGGAGAATCACTTGAACCCTGGAGGCAGAGGTTGCAGTGAGCCGAGATCATGCCACTCCACTCCAGCCTGGGCGACAGAGCGACACTCCGTCCCCCAAAAAAATTATTGGGAAAACATTGTGATTTGGTTAAGGAAAGATTAGATGCTACTTTTGAAAACTTTTCGTGACCCAAAGAGAAAATTAGAACTCTCGTAAGATGAAACTTTTGTTCATTAGAGTAGTAATAATTGTCATCTTTTAATAATGATTTCTCTTAGTAGTCGACTTTACTACAGTATTGGAGACTTATTTGTAATTTGAATTTTCAACTACATTTTTCTGTTTTCATTCCTTTTGAATGAAGCTTATAATGGAATTTCGAAACTAAGACTTAAAGTTAGCTTCTCTAAAAGAGCAGAGAATATATGCTCTATTTAGACGTTTGATTTAGATGTAGTTCCCCCCATGGAGAATCAAACGTTCATACAGCATTCAACCTTGAAACTAAGTGCAATGTTTTTTGAGGTCTTTGATTGTATTTCCAGGTCTATTATATATTAAGAGTGGTTAAAAAAAAATAGAACTTTCTGCATGGTATCAAAAGTTATCTACAAAGAACAGATTATAAACTTTTTTTAAGATACTGAGAAATATGAATCTCTAAGAAAATAATTAAATATTAAGTGATGGGGCAGCATCACCGTAAATCAACCAAGTATTTATTAAGACTAAGTTCGTATGCCCAACTAAATAACGTAGTAGGTATTTAATAAATGCTTGTTTTTTGTTTTGTTTTTTTTTTTTTGAGAATAATTTTAAGATACCCAAAAGTCTTTGACTTGTAGTCATTTGAAATTTTGCTGAGGCACAAGTTGAGTCCTGTGCTATGAGGTTGGTTTATTAAAAAAAAGAAAAAGAGTGTATTTAGTGAGTGAAGCAAACTGAATTTCATTCAGTCCTCAAAACAAATCCTAAGAGGTGTGGGAAGCATTGTCATCATTTTATAGGATGAGAAAATCATGTGCTACAGAGCTGGTTTGTAAATCTGAGAATTTGTGAAGGACCCTCCTGACTATCAAGGGCCCGAGTTCTCAATTGGCCCTAAGTACAGTCATGGCTTAGTCCTTCATGAGTGTCTCTTCTAGTTTAAAGAAAACACAATCGTAATGAAATAATTAGTGATAATTCAATAAAATCACTTTCTGGCTTTTCAAGATTTATATTTTTCTTAAAGCTTTTTAAATGAAATGTGTCAAAATTACCCAGGGCTGCTGCTTGTTCTTTATTCTTCCTCCTCCAAGCCCTCATTCCTTTTCCCTTCATAAACTCTTAAGAGTACGATTGATGTGGGTAGGTGGCAGAACTGAAATAAGTTCAAATCTTCTTAAAGATTTTGGTATATAGTATTAACTCAGAAGCTGTAATATAATTGCATATATAAAGTGTTTTCTAATAAAACCACCAGGAGCATTCAATAGTAAAATTGCCCTTTATATGTCGCAAGTGTTTTTTGTTTTTATTTTTAAGAAAACACCGTGAAGTATTGTTCTGCCAAATTCTTGCCAGTGTGTGGCTAGGTCACTTTGGTTAGGTATCACTCAGTCCAGTGAGTGGTCACACTTGTGTAGTACCAGCTGTCCCTGACAGTTTCACATCAGAAAAAGGACATGAGACCTAGCAAGCACTATGACTTGGGAGGGCCAGTACAACATGGAACTCTCACACCTTTAAGTTGGGAGAAGGCTGACTGCACTCCAGTCTGGGCAACAGAGCGAGATTCTGTCTCAAAAAAAAAAAAAAAA
>NW_012115599.1:9940067-9949194 GCF_000951035.1 Colobus angolensis palliatus
AATCATCTGAGCTTTCAGCAAATTGTGATCTTTGCTGGCTGCCAGCTGATCAGGGTGGTGGTTGCCAAAGGTTGGGATGCCCATGGCAGTTTCTTAAAATAAGACAACAATGAAGTTTCCCACATTGATTTCTTCCTTTCACAAAAGATTCTCTGTAGCATGCAGTGCTGTTTCATAGCATTTTACCCACAGTAGAACTTCTTTCAAAATTGGAATCAGTCCTCTCAAACCCTGCTACCGCTTTATCAACTAAGTTTGTGTAATATTCTAAATCCTTTGTTGTCATTTCAAAATTGTTCACAGCATCTTCATCAGGAATAGATTACATATAAGGAAGCATTCATCTCCTTGTACATTTCCATTAGAGTTTTTGGATGACTAGGTGCATTGTCAATGAGCAGTAGTATTTTAAAAGGAATGTTCTCCTGAGCAGTAGTCTCAACAGTGTGCTTAAAATATTTAGTAAACCATGTTGTAAACAGATGTGCTGTCTTCCAGGTTTTGTTGTTTCCTTTATAGAGGACAGGCAGAGTAGATTTAGCATCATTCTTAGGGACCTAGGACTTTCAGAATGGTAAATAAGCATTGGCTTCAACTTAAAGTCACCAGCTACATTAACTCATAACAAGAGAGTCAGCCTGTCCTTTGAAAGTTTGAAACCAGGAATTGACTTCTCTCTAGCTATGAAATGTTATCTGCCATCCTAGATGGCATCTTCTTCAATAGAAGGAAGGCTATTTTGTCAACATTGAAAATATCTTATTTAGTGTACCATCTTCATCAATGACCTTAGCTAGTAGATCTTCTGAATAACTTGCTTCAGCTTCTCCATCAGCACTTGCTCCTTCACCTTGCACTTTTGTGTTGTAGAGATGTGACTTCTTTCCTTAAACTTCATGAACCAACCTTTGCTAGCTTCATCTCTTCTTCTGCAGCTTTCTCACCTCTCTCAGCCTTCATAGAATGGAAGAGAGTTAGGGCCTTGCGCTGGGTTAAGCTTTGGCTTAAGGGAATGTTGTGGCTGGTTTGATCTGCTATCCAGACCACTCAAACTTTCCCCATATCAGTTATAAGCCTGTTTCATTTCCTTATCGTTCATGTGTTCACTGGAGTAGCACTTTTAATTTCCTTCAAGAACTTTTCCTTTGCATTCACAGCTTGGCTAACTGGCAGAAGAGGCCTAACTTTCAGCCTGTCTCAACTTTCAATGTGCCTTCCTCAGTAAGCATCATTTCTAGCTTTTGATTTAAGGGGAGAGACTTGCAACTCTTCCTTTCACTTAAACAGTTAGAGGCCACTGTAGGATTATTAAATTGGCATAATTTCAATATTGTGTCTCAGGAAATAGGGAGGTTTAAGGAGAGTGAGCGAGATGGGAGAAAGTCAATAGAGCAGTCAGAACCCACTCAGCATTTATCAATTAAGTTTACCACCTTATATGGACACAATTCAGGACACCCCCAGTTACAGCAGTAACATCAAAGATCACTGATCATAGACCAAGATCACCATAACAGATGCAATAATAATAATAATGAAAAAAGTTTGAAATACTGTGAGAATTACCAGAATGTGACACAGACATGAAGTGAGCACATGCTGTCAGAAAATTGGCACCAATAGTCTTGCCAATGCAGGGTTGCCACAAACTTTGAATTTGTAAAAAACACAGTATCTGTGAAACACAATAAAATAAAGCAAAGTACAATAAAACCAGATGTGCCTGTACTTTAAAACTCAATTGTTTCAGCAGTTCCAGAGTGCTGATTTGTAACCTTAGTTTTGTTATCTATAAAATGTGGGTTATAATAGTTCCTATCTCATAAGGTTGTCCCAGAGATTAAATCACTTAATACATGTAAAGTGCTTAGAACAGTGCTTGGCACAGAGACAGAATTCAGTGTTTGCCATTATGAAAAGGGACTACCAGTGTGGGATGCTGACTTTAGAAAATGATAGGATTTCCCACGAATATCCTTTTATCCCATGTTTTTGTTCCAAATAACTGTCAAATCCCACTGAATTTGCTGCTTTTTGCAGAATTTTATTTGCAACTTTAATGGTTAAACCTAGAGGACTTTCTAATCTTGCTTTCTGAAGAGCATTTTATCATTTTAGGAACTTTGGTAATCTAAAATTGTTGAATACAAGCTAAGAATGGGCAGGCAAACTGTTTGGGTTCTTAGTTGTGTCTTTAAAAATATATTTTCTAGGTGTGGGGAATTAAGTGATTATTTGTGGGTAAGGTTGCAAGTCGATGTAAACAGCTCTCCTTCTACAATCAGGGAGCACTTGACCCTGTCTGTTCCTAAGCTGTCTGGACTCACTTCTAATGTGTATGTTTTTCTTCCTGGTGGTACCAGGAATTTACCTTTGTGAAATACCCTGATTTTCCCCCCTTGGGTGGTTCCTTTCTGTCCTCATTTTAAAAATAAGCACACAAAGTCCACTTTATTTACGGAAATATTTGTTGTTGGCCACTACCAGGAAATGGTTGACAAATACAGTGAACATTGAGGAAGTGACAAAGGTTCAAATAGTCTCAAAGAGCACTAGTCATAGTTGAATAGTTGTTACTAATCTATGCTGAAGTATAACTTTTTTAGGGTTTACTTTACACGTGAATACGTTCTAGTCCTCTAAATGGTCCTGTAATAGGGTCTTTTAGTCTGTTTAGGAATTAGCCCCATTCTACCTTGTCTGGGGTGTGGAGTAATGACATCAGAAAACCTGGAACACTTTATCTCTGGTAGCTTCAGTTTCTCCATTTATAAAATGGGGACAAACGATTGTACTTTATAGTTGTAATAGAAATTAAATGGGTTAATGTATGTTGAGTTAACATGTGGATCTCAGTCCTAGCTCTGCCAGAGTTCTTTGACCTTCAAACAGTCACTTGGCTTTTCTGACCTACTCAGTTCCCTTATCTGGGAAATAGAGTTAAGGCTTTCCTACCCAATTCACAGGGTTATTATGAGGGTCAAATAAAATAATCTTTTGTGAAAGCATTTTGCTAATTACCATTCTATCCAAGTGCAAGATAGACCTTACCCCAAGGTTGATTCAAATTGACACCCTCTTTTGACCCAAAAGAATTCTCCCATGCTTGCCAAAACCTGCTTTTAATTTTTCTAAATATGGGTCCCTTAGTCCAGAAGATACTTATCTAGCCTCCAAATATTTGCCTTTCTCTAAACAGCAGGCTACCCAGCACTAGCCTTATAGCTACTTCCTTGGCCACTCCAGCTCTAGTCGCTTTCCTCCACCATTTGAGAGAGGTAGCCACAATATTAAAATATTTTAAATGCATGGACACATTAATAATTAATTGCCATCAAGGCAAGATTCTCATTCTTACTCTCAGCCCCTTATCAATTCTGGTAAAATACTGAAATTACACCCACCTTCAAAGCCATGGCCTTTACTAACACAAGTCTTAGTATAAAATAACCTTTTATTATCAGTATCAGTATAATGTTAGTAAGCAAACATTAAGTACCTTACTATGTGCCAAGGAGTATGCCAGAAAAAGGGGAAATTTCCATCCCAAGAACAAAGTATGTTGTCTTCAAGATTGGAGCAGTGGTTCTCACAAGATGGAGGAGAGAGTAGTGGGGAGATAGGAAGTTGAGACATTCTTAAAGTCACAACTAGAATGTTCTCCCGGCATCTAGGTAGAACAGAAAGGCCAGAGATACTGCTGAACCCCCTATAGTGCACAGGCCAGTACCCCACAATATAAAAATGTCAGTAAAGCCTAAGTTGAGAAACCCCAGTTTAAAGGAACACATACTGTCCCTAGGAAAGATGTTAATTGCTTTTCCATCTGGATGAAAATAAGTTATCCCTGTAGGTGATAGACTATCAGCATGTTATTTGGCTTCTCTAAGAGAGAAGACTGGGAATTTGCACAGGTGGTGCCCTGTATCTTGGGAAGGGGAACATAGACTTCACTTCCTCCACCGCTGTATTGAGAAGCTAAAAGACACTAGCAGAAAGTAGTAACCTCCAACTACTACTGCACACCATTATTTTTCCTTTTAGGTAAAAATGCTGTGTGTTACTCCTGCTGGTTGCAAAAGAAGGAAGAAGGTGATTAAATTTTCACTCTTATCAAGAAACTGCTGTGAATTAAACTCCCGTCATCAGCTGAATTGGTTTCATAAAATGGTTCCACCACAAACATACTAAAGCAGTTCTTTCTGTTTTGAGTCATGTTTTTGAAATCAGCCACAAGGAAACTCTAGTATAGATGGAAATCTGTTTTATCTGAGATAATATATGCAGTCCACATTGTTTTTCATCATAAAGAAATGTTATAACATTTTCATGTTTTAAAACATTTACCTTTCCTTTTTTTCTCAGTACCCCATTATGCCTACCCACTTGCCCACCAAAATAGAAGTGCTCAGAAGATTGTGTAAACAATCTGCATAAGATTTGTCCCTTGCTTAGTATTTGTTTTGCTTTTTTTGTTTTTTTCGGGCAGGAATTTTGTACTTGTGTTTAGTAGATAGTAAGCAGAAGGCTGTGTGTGATGTAAATAATGAAAGAAAACATTTGTTACATTAAGGGACAAAGATTGATTTCTCAGTTTTTCTTCTTATAGGTGAAAGTGCAAGATATTATAGAAAGTCTTTCCTTTGGGAAAACTTGATATAAAAATAGTTGTATTTCACTGGCCCTTAAAAAAGAAATGAGTAGAATGTTTAACAGTCAAATTAATAATACTATTCCTAATAACTATATATTTTATGACTAATTTTTCATGTTCTCCCCACCCACGAAGAAAATAACACTATTCCAGAATATATTTATTTAAAAAAATTTTTTAACTCTGGAAGTTTAGTTTCTGCTAATGAGAGCAACATGCTTTCAAGTATCAAGCAGAGTTTCAAAGTAATAGACGAAATAGAAGACAGTTTTGTTAGGAAGATTTTCTCTAGCATTTCTTGTCTTGAGTAGAATTAATGGTGCTATTTCATGTTCTTGGTGCTAGATAACATTGGGATAGGGCTGAATACATCAGGTCAAACTAACTTAATTGAAGACCAACAAATGGAGCCAGTAATTGAAATATTTGGATGTTTTTTATCTACATACTCATTTAAAGTTCTCAAGTACATGACTTCAAGATTTTTTTTTTGAGACAGAGTTTCTTTCCATCACCCAGACTGGAGGATCAGAGCTCACTGCAGCCTCAAACTCCTGGGCACAAGTGATCCTCCCACCTCAGCTTTCTGACTAGCTGGCGATATAGGTGCATGCCATTACATTTGGCTAATTTTTTCTGTTTTTACTTTTTTTTTTCTTTTGTAGAGACGGGAGTCTTACTATGTTGTGCAGGCTGGTCTCGAACTCCTGGCTTCAAGTGATCCTCTCACCTTGGCCTCCTAAAGTGCTGGGATTACGGGCATGAGCCACCATGCCCAGCCTAGGAATTCATTTTGAAGAATTCTTTTACTCAGATTTTAAAATATAGAGAGAATATATAAAGAGAATGAGTAGGAAAGCACTGTCTAGGTACTGGACTTTGTTAAAGACTATAAACCTTTGGAAAGATCATGAATCTTTCTTCAGAGAACACGTAAAAAAAAAGGGTTCCAGGAGGAATAGCTGTCACAGCACATTTTATTTGCAGTTTAATAATACCAGTTGTATATTGATTGATTATATGCCATTTTTAAATTTTAAAAACTTTATCTTGGGTCATTTATGTATATAAATAACTGGTACTACAAAAGTGTTTTATTTTGGATTTTAGATTATCAAATACAGAAGTAGAAGCCAAGATTGAATGTGTTCCTGTGATTGAAACTTCGATGTCACTGAGAAAATAACCCCAGATAAGACCTTCTAACGGATCTAAGCAGAGTAAGAATGTGTCTGATTGGAAATACATTGCTTTTCTTGGCTAATATGACCAAGGGCTCTAGAAAGTATATGGAGGGTGCCATGCTAGCCCTCCTCTTGTTTTTTAGTTTCTTGTCTAAGCAAAAAAAATTGTTCCTTTTGCTATAGAGGCAATAGAACTAAATCTATAGTGTTACGCACGTTACTTGTAAATTCTTATGTCAGGACCAGATGGTCGCTTATATTTTTTCCAGCTCCCAAATTCCCTTTATTCTACTTTAGTCCCTTCGTTTTCAGAGATGAGGAAACAGATTGCTTTGTTCAGAGACAGCAAGAACTAGAACACAGGCTAATACTTGCTAGCCATGCGATATACTAATGTCAGCCAAATACAGGCATTTACACTTTCAGATGTTTGCCATATCTGTGCACTTACTAATTCTATTTAATACAATTTAAATTGACTCCTTTAAATAAGTAAGTTTATTTTAAAGGAAATTTTTGCTACTATAAATAGAAAACCATCATATCCTTTAAATAGTAACTCTAAATAGGAATTCAAATCAAAACAAAGCAACGTTATTAAAATTTAATTTAAAATTAATTTAAATTTAATTGTTATTAAATTTTTAATTATTGCTGTTCTTGGTCAGAAATGTGTCAAAGCATTGGTTTCATGTTTGATGGCAGTTCCTTAATTGTCTAAACAGAAAAAGCACAGCTAATGCCTCTAGTTAAGCTTCTGTATAACTTTTTAAAATGAAATGCTTCTTAGAGGGGAAATGAGAGGACATGAATACATGTTTATATACTAAAGTATGATTTCATATATGTCAGAAGATCTTATTATATGGAACCAAAATTGTTCTTTGGTTGATGTAATTGTTCTTGAAACTTCAGTTTTTACATTGAAGGTTTTAGTTAGCTTAGCATAAGTTTATTTTTCTAAATAAGGAATTTGATTGCCTCACAACTCAAATGTATCACAGTTATGGTGAAATAGCAATATACTGGTTTCTGTAACCTTTTAAATACTGTGATGAATTAAAATCTCTTCAGCAAAAGCAAAGATATCTAGGGAGACGAGAGGTGGTTTTAGTGTATTTGAATGATGGAAATGTTCTTAAAATATTTCTGAAGCATTTTTTTAAAATAATTTAATTTTTTGAATTTATTAATGACGGAAGTTGTGTGTTAGTGTGGGTGACTGGTCTAAATGTGTATGTCATTTCCAAGGGATTAGTAGGGGTCAGAATGATTTGTTTTATTCATTGACTTTTCCTTTGACGTATTCTTATTCATTGGGCTACGTACATTCCCTGTTGCCTTCTCACCAGAAGTACCACTGCACAGGCTGTATTTCACTGTACTGTAGAAAAAGACAAGTAGACCTTTTTCATTCGTGAGATTCCTATGAAACCTGTTGGTGGAGGTATAAAATGAGGAGACTTTTATGGGCTAGCTAGTAGGAGTTTTGCTGTGAAACCTTTGTAACAGGTCTATCAGGAACTAGGGAGAGAAATAAATACAGGAAATACTTGACCCCATTAAACTGAGGATGAAATAGACATGATAATATTTTGGGGATTATTTATTGTAGTGATTTTTCTGGCTTATCAGAAGTGTTAGTTTTTTGTTTGTCATACTTGTGTCAAATTTATATATATATATATATATATATATATTTTTTTTTTTTTTTTTTTTCTGAAATAGAGTCTTGCTCTGTCACCCAGGCTGGAGTGCAGTGGTGCGATCTGGGCTCACTGCAGCCTCTGCCTCCCAGGTTCAAGTGATCCTGCCTCAGCCTCCCAAGTAGCTGGGACTACAGGCACGCACCACCACACCCTGCTAATTTTTGTCTTCTTAGTGGAAATGGGGTTTCACCATGTTGGTCAGGCTGATCTTCAACTCCTGACCTCAAGTGCTCTTCCCACCTTAGCCTTTCTGAACTATTTTCTTTACGTACATTTAGAACCACATCTAACTGTATTATAGTTTTCACTTTCACCATCAGACAAAATTTAGAAAATTCAAGACAAGGAAAGTTTATTGTATTTACTCATATTTTTGCTACCATGTTTTTACATCTTCTCTGATATTTTAAGGTTCTTTTATTTATTTTCTGTTTAGTTAATTTCCTCTAGCCATTCTTTGTAGTGGGTCTGCTGGTAACAAATTCTCTCAATTTTTCCTCTTCAGAGAATGTCTTGACTTCCCTTTCATTTTTGTGAGCACCTGAAAAATATTATGCTACTATCTTCTGGGTTCTATGGTTTCTGGTGAGAACTCCACTGTCAATCTAATTGTTTTTCTCCTATAAATGCAGTGTTCTCTCTCTCTGCTTCCAGGATATTTTCTTTTCTTTTTTTTTTTTTTTCCTTGAGATGGAGTCTCACTCTGTCGCCCAGGCTGGAGTACAGTGGCACAGTTTTGGCTCACTGCAACCTCCTTCTCCCGGGTTCAAGCGGTTACTCCTGCTTTAACCTTCCAAGTAGCTGGGACTACAAGGTACACCACGACACCTGGCTCATTTTTGTATTTTTAGTAGAGACAGGGTTTCACCATGTTGCCCAGGGTGGTCTCGAACTCCTGACCTCAAGTGATCCACCTGCCTCAGCCTCCCAGAGTGCTGGAATTACAGGCGTGAGCCACTGCACCCAGCCTCTTTGAGTGCTTTTTCAGCTTGACTCTTTCTTCTCTCTTTTTGACATGTGTGTCCAGTGACACACAGGTTAGATTTTGCTATAGTCTCACGGGTCCATAAGGCTTTGTTTTTTGTTTCATTTTGTTTTTCCTATTTTCTCGCTATTGTTCAGATCAAGTAATTTCCACTGTTCAGTTTTATCATAGTTGCATTTAAATCTTTGTCAGGTAATGCTGTCATCTGAGTTTCAGGACCTGTTGATTATCTTTTGCATTGTTTTTGTTTTTGTTTCTGTTTTTGTTTTGAGACGGAGTCTTGCTCTATTGCCCAGGCTGGAGTGCAGTGGCATGGTCTCGGTTCACTGCAACCTCCGCCTCCCAGGTTCAAGTGATTCTCCTGCCTCAGTCTCCTGAGTAGCTGGGATTACAGGCATGTGCCACCATGCCCGGCTAATTTTGTACTTTTATATTTTATTTATTTTTTATTTGTTTTTGTTTCATAAAATTTATTTTTATTGTCTTCATTTCAACAAAATCACTATGTTGATAAAATCAGAATTTCTACTTTTTATTTTTTTATACTTTAAGTTCTAGGGTACCTGTGCACAACATGCAGGTTTGTTACATATGT
>NW_012115599.1:9952474-9952791 GCF_000951035.1 Colobus angolensis palliatus
ATGTAGTTGAGCGGTTTTGATTGAGTTTCTTAATCCTGAGTTCTAGCTTGATTGCACTGTGGTCTGAGAGAGAGTTTGTTATAATTGCTGTTCTTCTTTATTTGCTGAGGAGTGCTTTACTTCCAACTATGTGGTCAATTTTGGAATAAGTGCGATGTGGTGCTGAGAAGACCTGTATATTCTGTTGATTTGGGGTGGAGAGTTCTATAGATGTGTATTAGGTCCGCTTGGTGCAGAGTTGAGTTCAATTCCTGGATATCCTTGTTAACTTTCTGTCTCCTTGATCTGTCTAATGTTGACAGTGGGGTGTTAAAGTC
>NW_012115599.1:9957331-9990152 GCF_000951035.1 Colobus angolensis palliatus
GAAATCACCTGTCTTCTGTGTCGCTCACGCTGGGAGCTGGAGGCTGGAGCTGTTCCTATTTGGCCATCTTGTGCGCGCCCCCCCCCCCAATTTTGTGTTTTTAGTAGAGACAAGGTTTCTACATGTTGGTCAGGCTGGTCTCAAACCGTCTGCCTCGACCTCCCAAAGTGCTGGGATTACAGGCGTGAACCACTGCACCCAGCCTATGTTTTGTATTGTTTAAATATTGTTCTTGCTAGGATGAGTGATTTTCTGTTAAAACTAGGTATTTTCATATTATGTTCCTAGACTCTGGATATTATCTAAACCTTCTGTTTCCACTGGCTTTTATTGACATTGCTTTGGCAAGGTCATAGGGGGTGCCTCATTACTTCCAGGTGGATGTAGAAGTCAAGGGTCCCTACTCAGCCTCTACTGACGCATCAGGAAGAGGATCCTTCTTGTTTTTGGTGGGTGGGGGGTAGAAGTCTAGCTGACACCACTGGGATGGGTGTTGGGGCATGCCTGGTCTAGCTTAGTCTAGAAGTCTAGCTTGACACCACTGGCTCCCTACTTGGCCTACTTTGACATTGCCCCAGTATGGCATTGGAGCTCCTCACTATGGTTTATGAGCTGGAAGTCAAGGCTCCTCACTTAGCTTTCGTTGGTGTGGGTGGTGGTGGGGCAAAACTGTTCACTGGGTTTGGCTGGAGTGGAGCAGTTACTGTCAAAAGTTTTCCATCTTGCCAGGCTGTCCCTTTCTTGTTTCTTTGGCTAGGGAGAGCAAGCTTTTGTTGTGGCTTTGTCTGTGCCAGTTGGCATTTCTAGGTTGCTGCCTTCTTTAGCTCCGAGTCTGGGATATATTAGGCAAAAGTATTATCTGCTGTATGCTTCTGTAAGTGGAAGTCTTCAAATTTGCCTTTTTTACTCATTTAAACAGTTTTGTAAAATATATAATCATTATTGGGCAAAGTGTCCCATAAAATGTATATACCATGTGATGCTTTGCATAATATTGTGTTCAAGAGGACTGCTGGAAAATAACATCTTTATTTAAACTGAAATGAATTGTTCACATTATTAATGAAAACTTTTCCCCTCTAGGAAATAATGCAAAAGGTGTCCCAAGGCTCCTGACCAGTGAACAAAGATTTGAGAAAGACAGCCAAGCTCATGTTTTCTCCTGATCAAGAAAATCATCCATCTAAAGCACCAGTAAAATATGGTGAACTCATTGTCTTAGGGTAAGGTTTCTCCATTTGATAAGACACACAGTTTAATAATATATGCTAACTTTGGCATCTAGGCTATAAGTACTTTTTTTTGGAATTGGTAGTGTTACCAAATCAGGAAACTCTTTTAATTCTTATATTCATGCTATTGTTTAAAAGCACTCAAATATGACATAAACTTTGTCTCACCCTTACCTGCAAAGAGGGCAAAGTTTCTTAAAGATGAAATGGAAAGTCTGGACATGGTGGCTAACGCCTGTAATCCCAGCACTTTGGGAGGCCAAGGCAGGCAGATTACCTGAGGCCAGGACCAGCCTGGCCAACATGGTGAAACCCCGTCTCTACACAAAACACAAAAATTATCCGGGCGTGGTGGCGCATGCCTGTAATCCCAGCTACCTGGGAGGCTGAGGCAGGGGAATTGCTTTAACCCTGGAGGCAGAGGTTGCAGTGAGCTGAGATTGCGCCACGGTACTCCAGCCTGGGCAACAGAGTGAGACTCTGTCTCAGGAAAAAAAAAAAAAAGATAAAAATGAAATGAAATGAAAAGTGTATTTGTCCACTGTTACAGTCATTCCATTTGTCTTCCCTATCCCATGTTTTGTCTCAGCTGACTTTACCAAAAATTCCCTTTCCCTTGCCTGCTTTAAATCATTTCATGTAGGTTAGTCTTCATTTATTCTTTTGCCCATCTAAGGTAGTTATTGGTTTGTGCTGTACATTTTGGTTAAAGGAGTTGTATATATGTATGGTGACAGCATAATGCCTCTAAAGCCCAGGACCTAGCTACTTGTTAGCTCCTAAAGTAATTTCATCCATGTAACTCACAGAAATAGAGCCTGAAGATTGAGGAATAGATGATTCTGTTATTCCAAATTATTTCAATTTGTTCCACTTAAACTTGTAACTATCAAAGTGGAGACACAGTATTAGCTTTTCTTAACTAGAGATCTCAGAAACTAGAAAATTGCTCATTTTAGGCTGGGTGCAGTGGTTCATACCTGTAATCCCAGCACTTTGGGAGGCCAAGGTGGGTGGATCACCTGAGGTCAGGAGTTCGAGACCAGCCTGGCCAACATGATGAAACCCCATCTTTACTAAAAATACAACAATTAACTGGGCGTGGTGGTGCATTTCTGTAATCCCAGCTACTTGGGAGGCTGAGGCAGGAGAATCACTTGAACCCAGGAAGAGGACGTTGCAGTGAGCCGAGCACTCCAACCAGGGCAACAGGGCGAGACTCCATCTCGAAAAAAATAAGAAAAAAGAAAATTGCTAATTTTATTTTCCCCCTGCTGTTGCTCTGCTTTTGCCTAAAAAGCAACTCGAGATATTGCAGTATGTTTGAGAGTCAGGTTAAAGTGAGAATGTGTTGTTTCAAATGAGAGAGTTAGAGAAACTGGGGAAATCATGTGGAGTTACTGAGCTTGACTAGATGTTAGGAATCTTAGAATCCAGTGCTTGTTCCAGCACTGCTAGCTGTGTGACCTTGGGCACGTCACTGATCCATCCTGGGCTTTAGTTTCCTCCTCTGTAAAAATGACAATTAGACAAGATCTTCTAAGGCCCTTTGAGACTTAAAATTCTTTTCTCAGAAACAAAACTTTAAAAGATGATGAATTTAACATAGTAATTTCAGTATTAGAACTTCAAATCACATAGATTTTAATGGTATCAGTGACAAACAGCTCTTAACTACCAAAAACTTTTCCAGATTAAATTCTTCTAGCAGGAAATTTGAGAGTCATTTGAAGAATAGTTTAAAATTTAGCTTATGGTTTTAAACTGCCAGTCTTAGCCTATAGGTTCCTCAGTTAATCATTAGCAACAGTAATTGTCTCTGTGTCTGGTACTTGGTGTCCTAAAATGCAAATACTTTTTCTTCTCAACCCTCTCGAAGTGAAGCTAGACAAGGTTTCATGCTATTGCTACTTAGAAAAGAGCTTTGAACTACAGGAACACAATGTGGGACTAAAGAGTGAGATCCAGAAGTGGGATGAGTCATGCAACTCAGGGGACAGTAGTTAAGGGGCAGTGAGGAATTGACAGTAGGGCTGGTGGCAACATAAAGCCTAGAACAGCTAAAATAATTATTAGCTAAGGGGCTGTACTTTGGACTTACAGCAAGGCTAGCAACATTACCAAGGGCTTTCTCCAATACAAAGTGTTTTATTTTTTTGTAAAGAGTCAGTGTAGTTTCTATATATGGCAGTCATTGAGTAAAGTCTCTTCTTGCCAGCCACAATTACAGGCCATTTTATAATCACTCCTCCTCCAACCTCAAAACTGTCCCTATTCCCTGCTTCATTTCCCCCTAGATTGACATATGGTAGATCATCAAACCAAAGATTTATCAGGGGGTGGGGGCAGGGGAGGTGGACAGTGAATGAGGAAAGATTATTATTAAGCTACTGCTTATGCCTCAATGAAGCAGTAAAAAATGACATAACCACATGACAAACATACTTAAATTCAAATTCTGGCTTTGCCTGTGTCACTTCAGAATATAATTCTTCTGAGTCTGTTTCCTAACGTGTAAAAATGGGGACAGTGATTTCAATCTGGTAGAATTTTTGCAAGGGTAGATTTAGTGAGGTAATGTGCGTGGGATAACATTCAGTAGTGCCTGGTATATAGTAAACACCCAAATATTTTTATTTTATTTTTAACTTTTTTCCATTGGTTTAGTACTTGCTTACCTTTAGGATGTACGTGTGTCTGTGTGTATGTGTACATGTTATGGAGAAATGTTCATAAGATCTGAAAAACAAAAGTATGTTTACTACTTAGCAAACATGTCTATTGGACAGGTTCTGCTAATATAATGAGAGTGCATTTGTACATTCAGGTAGCTAAGACTTAACAAGTCTAAAAATTCCTTACTTCAAAAGTTCAGCTGTTTAAAGTGTTTGGTTCACAAATAAAGGAGATTGTGTTTTAAACAATACATACTATACTTTTTAAAGGTTGTATTAGCACATGCAAACAATTCACCTTAAAAAAACAGAATGAGTCATAAGGAGTCAGACATGCTATTAATCAGCTCTTAATTATCTTCCATAAAAGAGGGAAGGAAAAAAATAAAGATAACTTGAATCTGTGTATAATCCAAAAGGTTCTCTGTGACTTGGAATGAAGCCAGAAAAAGAATCTCATTTTGTTTCACACACTGGCACCTGGTATGAAGATCAACAGTTGCTGAAAGGAATTTTAAATAATTATAATGTGTTAATAGATAATTAATTGGGAATTGATTCTGCAAGGCAAAGTCAAACATTTGTTTTATAATTGTGCAGTTCTTGCAAGAGATCACCTATACTTTTTTTCCCCCCATCAGGTATAATGGGTCTCTCCCAAATGGCGATAGAGGAAGGAGGAAAAGTAGATTTGCTTTGTTTAAAAGACCTAAGGCAAATGGGGTGAAGCCCAGCACTGTGCATATTGCTTGTACTCCTCAGGCTGCAAAGGTAAAAAAAGCTACATAAATTAACTTGGAGAAATTGAAAGACTTTTATGTGTTGTTTATATTCTCTAGCATTCCCCTCACATTTCTATTTCAGAAATTTCCTTTTGTTTGGATTGGAGAAGAGACTTTGGAGACATGGTATTTGAAAAGCCGCCATATGGAATGGGAATTGGACTTAAAAAAAAAAAAAAAAAAAGACAAACCAGGATCAGTGGGTGGAAATTAGAAGGAAATATTCTCTTTCCTTATTAAAAGAGGTGGGGTGGGGGACAGGGCTTTATCTAGTACCTAGAATTAGGCAGCTGTCTGCCCTGAGAAGTGGAAAGTTCCCACTCTGTTACTAGAGGAGCCTCCCTGGGCTGGATGAAGAATGTGATGTGTAATATGTGTATTCAGGTATTAGAAGCATGTTTGGGTGAGCTAATTTTTAAACTAAGAGTCTACCTAAGATTCTGTGTGTTGGTTGTATTCATTTTTGGTTTATAACTTCATATATTTTAGCATAGTACCTTGCACAAAGTAGACCTCAATAATTATTAAATTGAATCAAAGTTACAAAAGCAATATCCAACTGCATCTACAATATAGCTTCCCCACCCCCAGCCTATTTCATGCTTCTAGCTGCATCGTCTTCTTCTAACAAAATTTCCAGAAGCTGGACCACCATTTCAGGATACTTGGGCTTTTCCTAGAGCGACAGACAAGGAGGGGAAATTTCACATCTTTATATTTTCTGTGAATTTGTCTGTTTCCAATTTTATAACACAGACTTTATGTTGTAAAGAATTTGATATTGTAATGAGCAAATAAGAAAAATTACAAAGAGTTCTTTGACTCCTGGAAGTACCTGTATCTTTAGCTAAGTAGCCCTAGAATGTACATTAATATTATACCATCTGAAGCATATCTTTATAAGTTAAATAAACAAGAGACAGAAAAATTGGCATATGATGTGGTTTTAGGTCACAGCTTCAGTGTCTGAAGGTAACTGGCTTCTCAGCTTTGTTTTATATCCAGTTTGATTTGTGAAAGAATCCTTAGGCCTTGACTAGGACTCCTCTGTTACTGTTTGGGAACCAGTTAGTGCAGAAAGGGGACAGTTTCTTTTTGCTCCTTTGGAGAGAAGGAATATGCTAAGCAGGTGGTGGAAGTAAACCTCAGATTGATTCAATCTGAGGAGCTTCTTATAGTGTCTCCCCCAGGAGTGCTCTTGACATTTTGGGTGTGCCACTTTTTCATTGTTCAGGACTTTCCCACATACTACAGGACATTTAAGGGTCCTTCACCCACAAAATGCCATTTGAGCCTGCAAATCCTCGTAACAGCCAAAAAATGCACAAAATTTTTTCAGATGCCCCTTAGACAGCGAATACTACCTCTGGTTGAAAAGCACTATCAGGGAAAAATTTTTTTTTTTTTTTTTTTTTTTTTTGGAGACGGTGTCTCGCTCTGTCACCCAGGCTGGAGTGCTGTGGCCGCATCTCAGCTCACTGCAAGCTCCGCCTCCCGGGTTCACGCCATTCTCCTGCCTCAGCCTCCCGGGTAGCTGGGACTACAGGCGCCGCCACGTCGCCCGGCTAGTTTTTTGTAGTTTTTAGTAGAGACGGGGTTTCACCGTGTTAGCCAGGATGGTCTCAATCTCCTGACCTCGTGATCCGCCCGTCTTGGCCTCCTAAAGTGCTGGTATTACAGGCTTGAGCCACCGCGCCTGGCCCAGGGAAAATATTTCTAATCCCTACCTCTATAATACCATATTCTGTACTTTTCTTCCTATTTTACTCTGCCATGCCCTCATGTTTTCATTCTTATCTCCTTTTCATCTTTCATCTTTACTAGGCAATAAGAATCTTAGGGATCACAGATTGACCCTTGGCTGGATGCGGTAGCTCACACCTGTAATCCCAGCGCTTGAGAGGCCAAGGTGGGCGGATAACTGGAGCTCAGGAGTTCGAGACCAGCCTGGGCAACATGGTGAAACTCCATCTTCACCAAACACACAAAAAATTAGCCAAGCATGGTGACATGCCCTGAAGTCCCAGCTCCTTGGCAGGCTGAAGTGGGAGGATCACTTGAGCTGTGGAGGCAGAGGCTGCAGTGAGCTGAGATCATGCCACTGCACTGTAGCCTGAGTCACAGAGTGGGACCCTGTCTCAATTTAAAAAAAAAAAAAAGGAAAAAAGATTGACTCTTTCCTCTTTAAATTTTGGAGGAATGTATTTGTGAGGTCATGATGAAAGTTAAGCATTTAGTCTGGCAGTCATCTGGGATGAGTAGGTAAAACCCTGAGTTCTAGACCAGTGAGAACCAAACTTAACTAGACATAGTTTTTATTCTCAGTCTAAGAGTAGGTTTAATAACTAACAAACAAAGATTACAATTTCAAAGCACAAAAAAACCAATGTTTTAAAATCTCTTTAGCCACTAAGAATTAATTTTCAAAATACTGAGTAATTATTTCATTGAAAAGTCAGCTGTTTAACCAGTGGCACATGCCTATTAGTCCCAGCTCCTTGGGAGGCAGAGGCAGGAAGATCACTTGAGCACAGGGTAAAGCTGTAGTGTGCCGTTTTCCTGCCTGTAAATAGCCACTGCACTTCAGCCTCTGCAACATAACGAAAACTGGTCTCTTAAAATGTGTGTGTGTGTGTGTGTGTTTAAAACCTGTAAAACAATTAGATAGTATTTATGAATACCTAAATGTGTAGAAAGAAATATGTAAAACATGCATGTAAATGATCTACACTGCATTCTTGAGGTTGGATACCTCTGTGGAGAAAAGGGAATTGGGAGGGACATGTAGGCAGCCTCGATCGTATCTGTAGTTTAATTCCTTAAAAAAATCAGAAGCAGGCCAGGCACAGTGGCTCACGCCTGTAGTCCCAGCACTTTGGGAGGCCGAGAAGGGTGGATCATGAGGTCAGGAATTCGAGACGAGCGTGGCCAACATGGCAAAACTCCATCTCTACTAAAAATACAAAAATTAGCCGGGCATGGTGGCATGCCACCTTTAATCCCAGCTACTCAAGAGGCTGAGGCAGGAGAATCACTTGAACCTGGGAGGCGGAGGTTTCAGTGAGTTGAGTTAGTGCCACTGCACTCCAGCCTAGGCAGCAGAGTGAGACTCTGTCACAAAAAAAAAAAAAAAATCAGAAGCAAAAGTGGCAGTATTAAGCTTTGATAAAGCTGAGTCGTTAGTATAGTCTCTGTATTTGGAAATAGGGTATTTCTGTCTTCTGTTTGTAGATATTTGGAAATTTGACAACCTTAAAGCTGTTGTTTCAAGGCTTTATCTATTACAGATTAGCTGCAAATTGAAACTAAGTAAAAGCTTATGATGCCAAACTTCTAATTAAGAAGGATTTTTTCATTCAGCTTCTTTGCTGTATATAATTATTCTCTTCTTTGTGTCTATTTTCTTTTTATGCAGCCCATTTCTACTTCCTTTGTGTGATGACTAGATTTTTCCCCTTCTTTGATATTATCTTCAACTCATATACATAGAAAACACTTGAAAACAAAACTGAAAAGTTCTTTTTAGCAATGTTTTTAGTTTGAGATAAAGTCAGAAACACAGTCATAAGCATTACATCCCTTTCCTTTGGTAATGTTTAATCATTCTATGAATGTTTCTTTTGTTTTTTAAAGAATTTTTTCTTTTATCTCCTGGGACCAAATCCCAAATGCATTTTACTGTATCTTACCCAGCATATGGCAAACATTTGTCATCTGTAGAGTCACAAAATGGTTAGAAAACCAGTTAACTTGGCTTATGAGTGAACTTTATAGCTCTCTGAATGACTTCAAAAATAAAATTCCTCTTATTTTGCAAGATTTTGCATTTTCTTCTTATCAGAGCAGTACTGTTGTTTTCTGTTTTTACGTGGGATTTGGTTTTGATTGTTTTATAATTTAAAATAATAAGGGAATGTAGTGGTTTGATAAAAGAAAATTATGGGCCAGGCGCAGTGGCTCACGCCTGTAATCCTAGCACTTTGGGAGGCTGAGGCGGGTGGATTGCCTTAGCTCAGGAGTTCAAGACCAGCCTGGGCAACATGGTGAAATGCCGTCTCTACTAAAAATACAAAAAAAATTAGGCCGGATGGCAGCATGCACCTGTAGTCCCAGCTGCTTGGGAGGCTGAGGCAGGAGAATCACTTGAACCCGGGAGGCGGAGGTTGCAGTGAACCGAGATCGCACCACTGCACTCCAGCCTAAGCGACAGAACAAGACTCCATCTTTAAAAAAAAAAGAAAGAAAGAAAATTATGTTTTTACTCTGTAACTGCTTCTGAATATTCTTCAATACTCCATTCAACCCAAGAAACTACTGTCACAACTGACAGGAGTTATTAACCTCTCTAAATTTCAGGGGGAAAATATATAAGTATGTCATGTATTTGATAAATAGTTTTCCCTTTTTTTAATGAAAAGATTATCTGATTGGATTGACCTGCCTACTAATTTTTGCTATTAACTTTTTCATTCTTAGGCAATAAGCAACAAGGACCAGCATAGCATATCATATACTTTATCTCGGGCCCAGACTGTGGTGGTTGAATATACTCATGACAGCAACACCGATATGTTTCAGGTATTATAACATCTAAAATTTTTTTTCTTAAAAAACAAAAAAGTTAAAAATCTATTGGTGTGTTTTGCTGAGATCAGATAAAGGATTATCATATATTTATATTGTATTTTATTAAAATATAGATTGATTGCTAACCCTCATAAATAGAAGTCAGTCTAGCACAGTTGAGATAGGCTCCGGAATAAGAATTACTGGTAAATATTACATAGCCATTATATGCTTCAGTTTCCTTCTCTGTAAAGTGCAGATAATAGACTCTCCCCTATGACTGTTAAGAGGCTTAAATGATCTAGTACAGGTACTCAGCGCTGTGCCAGGTACTTAGTAAAGACACTTAGTGAATAGTAGCTATTATCCAAAAAAGAAAACAATAAATATTCTGCACACATTTATGACTTTTTCTACCACTACCTCCCACCTTCCTCTCTAGGCAATAAACAATCCAGGCACTTGCTAACTATTTTATTATCTATGTGAAATCAAACCTTTTTCTCAGCACATATTTGGTCAGTGCTACTCATGCAATAAAAGTATTTTTCTCTTACTTTTTGTACCAATCCAGTGCTGATATTTTTGTAAACTGGTAGATTTTAGGACAGTCGATTCCAAAGATGTAAATAGAATCCTTGATCTTCTCCCGTAATATTGAGCTCTCCAAAGCTTAGGCTTTTTAAAAACAAACTTACGTAGAACATAAATTATCTGATAATGTTGCTTTTATAATTATTGTCACATGGACTTTTCCATTTTTCTTTATTTTACAAGGCAAATAAAAGTGAAAAGGCCTGGAAATATATTTAATTTCAGTCAATAGTGAAATATTTCTTTGAAGTCACTCCCTCTGCTCAACCCTTTTAATGAGATGAGATACTGAATTTCTTTTCTCTAGTTAATATTAGAATGTGGGCATTTGTGTTTTCCTCTCTTTTACCAAAAATAAATTACATCTTTAATGAAGATTAACGTTTAGATCCAAGAAAAACCTAACACAAAGCTTTAGGATGATTTTTTACATTTTGTTTCACTGACAAGCAGTGAAAATGAATGAGCTTAGCTTTTTTAAAAATCGAGGTGCTACTAGGCCTGTAGTCTCAGTTACTCAGGAGGCTGAGGTGGGAGGATAGCTTGAGGCCAGCCTGGGCAACATAGTGAGACTTTGTCTCTTTAATAAAATATAGATAAATATGTGTGTGTGTGTGTGTGTGTGTGTGTGTGTGTGTCTCCAAAAGATATTTGGTCACAGGCTAGAATTTTAGCTTCAGAAAGTACCTTATATTTTTTTGTTTACCGCTTATCTTTTGTAGATGAAGTTAACTGAAATCTTGTGAGTTAATGATGATAAAGTTACTTGAGGGCAAAACTGAAATTAAACCAGGCATCCTGAATTCTGAAACAATGTCTTCACCATCTAATGAAGGCCCTTAAATAAGTTTTAACATTTTGAGTTTTGTCTTTTTCATAAAGTAGAGAATTTTTCCCAGTATCATAAACTGATTATATCCTTTCTACAGGTATTATACCTTTGGAAAATCCAAACATTTCTGCATCAAAAAGACTGTGATGTATCAGAAACTACCTTGATAAACTAGCCAGTCTTTGAGGAATTGTATTAGAAACATTCTAGGATTGTCTACCCTGTAAACTGAACAAGAACATTTGTTGTTCAAGTCATCAGATGTTCCAACTCTATGTGTTGTTTGGCACTATGAAGTAAGGGAGACATTACAAGCTGATTACATGCCTAGGTGCTGTACTGACCCTCTAAATTTTAAGCACATTGATTGTGTTGAAGAAAGATGGAGAAGAGACTATACTGGTGTCTTTTCATGTAGATCTTTTTATCAGGTTAAGTACAATTTTTGCCAGCAACCAGTAGAAAAAAGCATTCTAGCAAAAGAGATGGCAAAGAAGAAGTACACAGTATGGTAAAAGATTGATGAATGAGCTACTTGTAGCTAGTATACACAAATAGCAGGAAATTTGGCTGGATTGGTAGATGGGAGGCAAATCTTGAGTCAGTTTCTATTATCAGAAATAATAAACTACAAATTTTGGATAAGCTATAAGGAACCATTGAGTTTTCTCATGAGGGTGAGGGAGAGTAACAAAAGAGCTGTATTTTTAATGCTAATAATAGCAGTTAGAAAGGGGAAGAATTAGTAACAATCAGATTTTGGCATCTGATCACATTCATGGTGTTTTTTTTCCCTTTATAGATACTTAAGTTTCTTCCTTCTCATTGTCATTACAAATATTGCTTCAGTGTCTTAAATAGTCTCTTCCAAGACCAAGTTGAAATGTTAGCTCTCTGGAACAGTCTTTTTCCAAATAAGTGCTACTTCTGTTGATTCTGGGTATTAGTTCAATCCTTGGCCTATATCTTTTAGCCTTTAAAGAGCCTTTGTGTTTGGGGAAATATTTTTAGTTTCAAAGATCTGAGGCCATTTAAGATATGTTTATTTTTAAGAATAAAGAAAAGGAATATCCAATCCTGTATTTGTTAACTAGTTTCCCTCTAAAACTATCCAATCTAAATATAAAGACTTTATACTTGACAATTGGACAAAAACACTAAAGACGTTTATCTGAAAGTGTGCTGATATGAGGAACTTAAGGCTAAAATATGTAACGAGTAAGAGTCTTTATCTTTGTAGAGGGTCAGTATTTTTTCTCAGTACCCACATTCTTCAATTTTATGATACTACTTTATAACAGATACATTCATGAACTGATAATTTCCAAATGTTTGCTTTAAAGTCCCGTGACACTTGTGACTATTGTCATCTACCCATTGATTTCCTTTTTTCTTTTCAGCTTTGAAAATGCAATTAACTTATTAACTAGCTAGTACCTCTGAAGATGTTTTGAAATCTCTGACACCTCACCCATCCAGAACTCTTATCTGGGAGCCTTGTCTCTCTGAAATATCCCCAAGAACCAGGAAGAGTATATATATAAAATAAATGCCACAAAGTTGATGCAGTGAAATTCCTTTTCTATGCTCCCTAGAGAATCCCTTAGGCTCTCACCAGAACCTTTTGAAATACTTTTCTCTGAAGTAGGTTATTTGATTTCTCAAACCATAACAGAGTAAGACTAGCCAGTTAAAAGAGGGGCTTGTTTCTGGATACAGGCTTGACCAAAAACAAGGAGTGATAGCTGACAACCTGGCAGAAAAAAAACAGGAAAATATATGAAGTATACATAAGACCTCAAAGCAAGGCTATGTAAGCCCTTGACATAAGGATCAGCAGTCTTGTATACCTCTTATAGCACCTGAAGACATCACTGCATTTCAGCTTAATGTAAATGGTATTTATAGTGTAATGTTCTGCAGTCATCCTAAAATATTTACTTATATATGTTCACTATATTCTGTTAAATAAATAGAATATCTCTTTAAATATCTCTAAAGAGAAGAAATCTACATGATACACATATTTCCATCCAAAAGGGTTAAAATTAAAATCTGCAGCCATCTAGAAATTTCAGCCGTTCCTGAACTCTTCATTTCCTGAGGGTTTCGTATATTGTTGTAAGTTCTCATTTAATTCCACGCTCTACGTGATTACTTCATCAGAGACAGTCTGATTAGTTTTCAAGAGTATAGATGCCCCCAACGGTAAGTATGGTAAGCTTCAACTTTAGAAATTTCAGAGGCCTAATGTTTTCTCCTTATTGTGCCTTTCTTGAATGAATTTTCCACTGTGTTCTTTGAATGGGTTTATAGATATTTTTTTTCCCTCAGATTGGCCGGTCGACTGAAAGCCCCATTGATTTTGTAGTAACTGACACAGTTCCTGGAAGTCAAAGTAATTCTGATACACAGTCAGTACAAAGTACTATATCAAGATTTGCCTGTAGAATCATATGTGAACGGAATCCTCCCTTTACAGCACGGATTTATGCCGCAGGATTTGACTCATCAAAAAACATCTTTCTTGGGGTAAAAAGCTTTTTTCTAAATGATGCTTTCTTTTATACTAGCTTTCATTCCAAATTACACATAATTGGAAGCTCACTTCTATTATTTCTACTAGGAGAAGGCTGCCAAATGGAAGACATCAGATGGGCAGATGGATGGTTTGACCACTAATGGTGTTCTTGTGATGCATCCACGCAATGGGTTCACAGAAGACTCCAAGCCTGGAATATGGAGAGAAATATCGGTGTGTGGAAATGTATTTAGCCTGCGTGAAACCAGATCAGCTCAGCAGAGAGGAAAAATGGTAAATACTGAATGGCATTTTCTTAATTAGCTACAATAAACACATAGGATGAGTTGAACTGAATGCATTACATACGTTCCAGAAAACTCTTAAATCTGTTGCCAACGCAGAATACTAAGACTATCAAACACTGACTACCAAATTCTATATTAGAGGTCAGTATGTTAATATTTCATTTAGTAGCTGGGCACGGTGGCTCACACCTGTAATCCCAGCACTTTGGGAGGCCGAGGCGGACAGATCACCTGAGGTCAGGAGTTTGAAACCAGCCTGACCCACATGGAGAAACCCTGTCTCTACTAAAAATGCAAAATAAGCTGGACATGGTGGCGCATGCCTGTAATCCCAGCTACTCGGGAGGCTGAGGCAGGAGAATCACTTGAACCCAGAAGGTGGAGATTGTGGTGAGCCGAGATCGCGCCATTGCACTCCAGCCTGGCAATAAGAGCAAAACTCTGTCTCAAAAAAAAAAAAAAAAAATTGGTAAACTCTGAAAGTTTATTCTTCTGTCATATCATGTTAATATACTTTAAAACCTAAGCTTTCTTAAACTAAACAGCACTCTGATCTTTTCAGCCATCTGTGTATCTTTGACCATATTTTACCTCATTAAAAATATTAGACTTACTGATTAGCCAGGTGTTTTAATCATAAGTTGTCTTTACCATAAGGCCAAAAAGAAATATGTTAATGTTTGATATTTTATCCTTGATTTTCAAACTTACATTTTTGATAACTACTGTCCGTTTCGTAAATATTTAGTGAAAATCCTAGGAAATCTCATTTCTTGAGTAAGGAGTACTTAAAACCAAAACGCTTATGTAAAAATCCAAAACAGAGTGGTGAATATGTTTTTCAACTCTTGTGTTCTCTAGGTGGAAATTGAAACCAATCAGTTACAAGATGGCTCGTTAATTGACCTCTGTGGTGCAACATTGCTATGGCGTACTGCAGAAGGCCTTTCCCACACTCCTACTGTGAAGCATTTGGAGGCTTTAAGACAGGAAATCAATGCAGCACGACCTCAGTGCCCTGTAGGGTTCAACACACTAGCATTTCCTAGTATGAAGAGGAAAGATGTTGTAGATGAAAAACAACCATGGGTATATCTAAACTGCGGCCATGTACATGGCTATCATAACTGGGGGAACAAAGAAGAACGTGATGGAAAAGATCGTGAATGTCCTATGTGTAGGTCTGTCGGTCCCTATGTTCCTCTGTGGCTTGGATGTGAAGCTGGATTTTATGTGGACGCCGGCCCTCCAACCCATGCGTTTAGCCCGTGTGGGCATGTGTGTTCAGAAAAGACAACTGCCTATTGGTCCCAGATCCCGCTTCCTCATGGTACTCATACTTTTCATGCAGCCTGTCCCTTTTGTGCACATCAGTTGGCTGGTGAACAAGGCTACATCAGACTTATTTTTCAAGGACCTCTAGACTAACAGACCATTGTCCTCCAGGACTACATTATAAATTTATAAGCTAAGTGAGTTGGGTTTTCAAACCTGTTGTCCACGTCACAGTTTTTCTGCTCTGGTCATTTGCATTAAGATGAAGAATTTTTTAAAACATTTATAATAAATAGCAATTTCTGAGCAAAAATCTGGGAAACTCAAGCAAAGGAATTACTGAAAGTATCAGTATTCTGAATTCTGAGTTTTGAAAATATATTTTGAGGAGAAAAAGACATAGTCTAATTTGATGCCTTCCTTTTAGTGTTTTTGAATCACCCATCCTCAGTGCTGAAATTGTTTTGTATAACTGAGGGTACTGTTGGTTCAAACTATGTTAGTTTACAGTTTGTTGCAAACGTTGTAAAATACAGCAACATGTATATTAACTTTTTTCTATTTTACGTTAGAATGTTCTTGATAGAGTAGCATGGTAACGATGGTGTCACACCCTTGGTGTGAATGGTAGCTTAGTGAGCACACCTAGCTCAAGGATTTGCAAAGTTAGGAAGAAGGACAAGAGAACCACCCCAATCTAAATATGGAATTTGGTAAATTAGAATACTTTGTAATTTGTAAGACCAAATTCATATTAATTACCATTGTGTGAAAGGTGTTTGTTTTTAACCACATTAAAGATAATCAGGAAGGATTTTTTCTTAATGTTTCTCTCGAGTGTAGTACTATAACAAAAACTTAATGCTAAGAAACATTTTATATGCTCCTTTGAATATGCAATTTAATCTAGATTATCTATTTTTCTCCCATGATAACTAATCTGTTTTTAGTATCAGCAGCATTTGGCAAGTTTATTTTTTTGGATATAAACTGTGGTTCATCTGTTCACTGTTCCTAGAAAAAAATCATTCCCATAAGAAAAAGTATAAATTAGCAAGAAAGGAGAGTGACTTGATTTGCTTTTGGAAAAAGAAATGCTTAATTAATTATTCTGTATTTGGCCTTATTCAGGCATAAGGAAATCTAGAGATCTAAGGGGTTGAATGACAATAGTGCCCCCCTTTCTAGCAGACCAGCCTTAACTCTGGGTTTGAACCCTAAGGAGATTGCCACAGTGAGACTTAAGTAAATGTTTGGTTGGCAGATGAGCACCAATGACTGCAGTGTGGAGTGACGCACTGCATGGTCTGTTTATTCTCTAATTCCAATATGTCTTTTGCTTCCAAAAGCAAGAACGAGTTTCTTCTCTCCCCTCCTTCCCACCCTTTTTTCAAAGGCACCACAAGTATAGACAGTTGCACTACATCAAATCTGTTTTTGACACTTGTAGAAACCAGTACACTTTTAGATTAGACAGTATCTTTTTTTAATATTTTGATTTGTTTTCCTTTAGTTTGAAAAGTTGTATAATACTTAATTGACTGTAGCAGAGTTTTATATATGTTAGCATAGCTTTAATTTATCCTCTTACAAAACTGTTCTGAATTTTCTTTTGGTTTTTAAAAAACAAAACTTTTTGGTTAGAAGCCATGAACTATTTTATTTTACTTCAACTGTCAAAACTTCCTTGTTTTTAAAAATGATCATTTGGGTTCACTCAGGAAATGCATGTCAGGAACTTGTATTATAAGTTTATTAGTTGTGATGTATCAGTAACTGCTGTTACCCCTTTTTCAAAGAAATATAATTGATTTTGAAGTTTTCTAGATTGTCACATGCTTTGTGACTAATGCAAGAAAGCAAGTCTTGTGTTGTATTTGTTCTAGTCATTTCTATTCAGGCTATATATTGTAGCTTAATTTTTATTTGCCATTAATTTATTTAAACTAAGTAAATACTTTTCAAAATAGGTATTTGAATTTGTCTCTGTGAGTTCATTTGTGCATAATCGAGAATGATTAATGAGAAGTGAAAACTGTGGACAACTCTATTCCACACTCCAAAAATACTCAGTTGAAACAGATGAAGAGTTTGCATTTAATGTAACACTTTAAAGTCTCTGGTTCTTTTTGAAAAGCATCTCTTATTAATAAAGAAACTTTGTTAGTGGTTGAATAATTGAGGACTTGTCTAAGTTAAGCCTTGCTAGGGAGTTGGCACCTGTAAGTTGCATGTTAGACTATTTAAATAGTGCCTTCATAACCATAAAAGTTTCACGCCCTTCCTAAAGCTGCCTGCATTTTCTTCTAACAGGTAAAGACAATTTCTTCTAACAGGAAAAAACCTGGCTCATTTTCTATCACATTCAAGTTTTGAAAACTCAGGCAATGTAAATGATCAGTTGGGTGTTTGCTGTTCAAGCATTTTGAATACTGGATCTGTTATTTTGCCATGGCCTAATAGCACACTTTTACTTGTAAGTACTCAGTTGTGTTAAGGGAATGTCAGTATTCTGGCCAAGGAGGAGAAAAAGTTGTATTTAGGTCTCCCCAAGAAATCACTCTCAAGAAAGATAATCTTTATGGCTTAACTCTTTTATCAAAGTAATCTTCATATTTAAATACTACTTAATTTGTTCAAGGAATTAAATTTCCCTTTATCTAACATGGTAGGGTAATGAAGCAAGACATGAAGGGCAGCCATTCGGACATCGGAGTTCTTTTGCTAGGTTATCCTCTTGCAGCCTTCTTCACTCTCTTCCCTCATGTAAAAGTCTTCCAGTACATGTAAAGCAGGGTAGGAATAAATAAAGTATGTAATTACTTCTTTTTTTTTTTTTTTTGAGACGGAGTCTCGCTATGTCGCCAGGCTGGAGTGCAGTGGCGCCATCTCGGCTCACTGCGACCTCTGCCTCCTGGGTTCAAGCCATTCTCCTGCCTGAGCCTCCCAAGTAGCTGGGACTACAGGCGCCACCATGCTCAGCTAATTTTTGTATTTTTAGTACAGACGAGGATTCACCATGTTGTCCAGGATGCTCTCAATTTCCTGACCTTGTGATCCACCCACCTTGGTCTCCCAAAGTGCTGGGATTACTTCTAACATTTGAGTGTCCCACTTCACTCTTCCCTTCTGACCCAGACTGAGGGCACTGGTGAAAGTCCACTTGTTATGTCTCTAAGGTTATAAGATCAACATAATTCTAATACTTTGGCCCTTCATTGCAGTGGATCGTCTTGTGCTACCACTTTTTTGTTGTTGTTTAAGACAGGGTCTTGTTCTCTTGCCCATGCTGGACTGCAGTGGTGCGATCACAGCTCACCACAGCCTCAACCTCCCAGGCTCAAGCAATTCTTCCACCTCTACCTCCTGAGTAGCTGGGACTACAGATACACACCACCATTCCTGGCTAATTTTTTTCATCTTCAGTAGAGACACGGTCTCACTAGATTTCCCAGGCTGGTCTCAAACTCCTGCTCTTAAGCAATCCTCCTGCCTCAGCCTCCCAAAGTGCTGGGATTACAGGTGTGAGCCACCATACCCTGCTGTGCCACCGCACTTTAGAGACCACTGGTTAATAAACCTGTGTTCCATTCCATTCTCTTTTTTTCTCTAAGCACCTATAGCAAATCAGAACAGCAAAACTCTACATCACTGAACTCTGTTACTCTATGTCACCCCCACTTTCAGAATTACTCTAATATAAATATTCTTTAATGTTTTGTCCTCAAATTTTTTCTACTCTTTTTTTTTTTTTTTTTTTTTTGAGACGGAATTTCATTCTGTCACCCAGGCTGGAGTGCAGTGGTGTCATCTCGGCTCACTGCAACCTCCACCTCCTGGGTTCAAGCAGTTCTTCCTGCCTCAGCCTCCCCAAGTAGCTAGGATTACAGGTGACTACCACCACACCTGGCTAATTTTTGTATTTTTGGTAGAGATGGGGTTTTGCCATGATGTTGGTCAGGCTGGTCTTAAACTCCTGGACTAAAGTGATCCGCCCACCTCAGCCTCCTAAAGTGCTGGAATTACAAGCGTGAGCCACTGCGCCTTGCCTCTCCTTTCTTAAAACAGATTTTTGTATACCCACTGTGCACGAAGCCCTGTCCTAAACTAGGTGATACAGGAAAAAAAAAGATCCCTGCCTTCATCATGTTTGTATTTTAGTGGACAAGATAGAAATGAGCAAGAAAAAGTAAATATGTATATATGTACAATATGATAGATAGTGAACTGTGCTGAGGGGGCAAATAAAGTAGAAAGAGGAGATGCAGATGCAAAATGTCATGCTGGGGCAGGAGAAGTAGTGTTTGTAATATCAAACAGGAAGGCCAGGGAAAGCCCCACTGGGATGGTGGTATTTGAATAAAGCTCTAAAAGAGCTGAAGAGAGAAGGGAGTGGCCACTTAGAGGAGCATTTAGGCAGAGAGCTCTACAAGGCCCTTAAAAAGGCCCTGAAATAGCATGTCTGGGATATTTCTACAATAGCAAAGAAGCATGTGATGCCAAGTGGTATGAATCAAGGAAGAATAGCAGGTAAGGTTAAAGAAGTAAAATGACAGAATTTAAGTGAGAGATAGGGATGACAATAGATTTTGGAGAGACCCCTGGGATTTATCGCTTTAATTCTGAATGAGATTGGGACACGAGGGTTTTGAGCAGGTGAGTGACTTGATGTGACATATTTTAATAGGATCTGAGTACACTGAAGGTAGGATCAGGGAAAGCATTGCAGTAATCCTGGAGATAAACCATGGTTTGGATAAAGTGGTGGCAGTGGAGGTGGTTTGAAAAGTGATCAGATTCTGAATGTGTTTTAAAGGCAGACCTGACAGCATTTGCTAGCAGATCAGCTACAGGGTTTGAAAGACAAAAGAGGGATCAAGGATGACTCCACTCAATCAGCCTCAGCAACTAGAAGGATGGAACTGCCATTTGTTGAAGCAGAGATTATAGGAAGAACCTTTTAGGGGATGAGGCGCACTGATGGAGGAATCAGGAACGCAGTCCTGAGTATTAGACTGAGTCAGCTGTTAGACAAGACATTTGCCAAAGGAAGGACATCTCCACTATCAACTACTATCAAAGTTCTCAACCATTATGATCAGTGTTCTCTATATACCCCACGCTAGCTTAGAAACTGATTAATGCTGAGTTTCCTTTCATTGAAGAGAGTTGGGACACCTCTCATGTTTCTCTCTTTGCTTTGGCTTCCTTCTAAGGAAATGAAGTTTTGTTTTCAACTATAATCGTTTCATTTAGCCAAAGTATTCTGATAAAGTTTTTCTTCCTCCTCACCATGTACACCTTTTTCCTTGGTTCTTGCCTTTAAAAAAAAAAAAAAAAGTCTTCAATTTTCTTGAATATTAGTATTTTGCTGCTTCAAATCTTTTTTGGCAGTGGCAGAGCACAGGTTGTGCTTTGCTTTTAAAGTTTTTGAAAAAATATTTGAGTGCTTATGGAAAACAGAATTCTTAAACCTGTAAGTCCAGATTTTAGTGTCCAATTTCCCTGAAGGAATTAGGCCTGTATTTGATAATTATCAACAAAAAACAGTAATAAGGTCAAAAGTTTTCCTAATAATCACCATAAAATACCATGTCCATACATTGTGTTAGATGATGCAATAGGAATGCTGGGTTCTTTAGGTTAACATTAAATTGTCAACTCAGCTATGTGTGTGAATAGTAAGCCATAGCATACAAGCATTCCTCACAGCAAACATGTGCGTGTTTGCTGTGTGTCAAGCACTATTCTAAATGCGCCCTCCTAGGAATATTACTGCTATTTTAAAAATCAAAACATCCCCGTGAGGAAGGAACTGTTACATCCATTTTACAATGGAAACCAGCCATAGCAAAGTAACTTGCCAAAGATTCACGTGTCTTTTAAATGGGGAACTTGGAATTTGAACTTTGGAAGTCTCACCCAATTTGTGTGTACACAACCGCCACATTTTGCTGCTTCCCCATTTCAATGATGGAACACATTGAAGGAATTCTTTTGCGAGTTGGTAAATAAGTATGATTTCTGGCACATGATACATGTTCAAAAACTATTGGATGATTGGAGAAAACTGAGAACTCTGGTCCTTTAAGCTACTTAATACTGAGTAGAAGCATTAACAAAAATAGAAAAATAAAGGTTATGTACAAGCTCTTTATTTGATCAGAAAATATGCTTTCATCGGCTGAAAAATAGGAAGGAAAAAGGTGAAGATACTAGAAAAAGTGGCACTAACTGGAAAGTTGACAAGGCAACAAGAAGAAAATCGATGGTGCCAGGATAGAACAAAAGGATTACCCTGGAAAAAAGAGAAGAAATACCAGTGATAGCCAAAAAGGATGTCATCCAGACATTCAAATTTTTAAGAACCTATTTTGATGAGGAAAGGCAAAACAAGCAGCCAATATTTAAAGGGATAATTAAGATTTCCTGGAGTTGTATTATATTGTATTACTGCATAACTATTAATAAAAATTATAAAATATAAACTAGAGAGGATATTGGACATCAAGTTACAGATGAGGAAATGAAGGCCAAGATGAACTGATTACTGATTGACAGATCTGGTATTAGAACTTCCATGCCTATGTCTATCCTCATACTTTGATTAGCATAAACTTGAGTCACCAAGACTCAGTTATATTTCCATGTTTTGTTTGTTGAAGCAGAGGTAAGAACATTGCATTTTAAGTTTTTGTTTTTAAATTATAAGTGTCTGCAGAGTAAAACTATCAACTCTTGTTGTCATGTAAACAATGATTCCCCCAAATGTAAGGAATGATCTGCTTCAGATTTCATTTAACTAAAGGCTGCCTAGTTTGGAAATGAAAGACAAAAGCAGGGAAAGAGAATCAAGAGTTGTGCAGTAGACTCACTTACAGTCCTTTGGTACGCTATATAAATCATTATAAATCATTCAGCTAATATATGAGTGCTCATTCAGGCACAAGGATCTTACTTTACTCTTCTATTTGTTATGGAGTTAGGACAGTTGTTTTACATACCATACCTCTGCAGTAATGCAATGCATTCAGATACTGTTCACTTTCAATTGACTTCTTTGTCAAATGACCTTTGGGAAATTAGTTATTTGAAATGGAGATGGTAATGTCTCATTAAAATGTTAAAATTACTATACTATCAACCAATTCAAAAAATCTTTCTCAATTCACAAAGTAGTTGAACAATAGTAACCTGAACCATAGTAACCATAAAGTTGTCTAAATTTGGGGCCAGGTGCGGTGACTCATGCCTGTAATCCCAGCACTTTGGGAGGCCAAGACAGGGGTGGGGGGGTCACCTAAGGTCAGGAGTTCAAGACCAGCCTGGCCAACAATGGTGAAACCGTCTCAAAAAAATACGAAAATTAGCGAGGCATGGTGGCGGGCACCTGCAATCCCAGCTACTTGGCAGGCTGAGGCAGGAGAATCGCTTGAACCCGGGAGGCGGAGGTTGCAGTGAGCCAAGATCACGTCACTGCACTCCAGCCTGGGTGAAGAGAGCAACTCCATCTCAAAATAAAAAAACAAAAAAAAGTTGTCAAAATCTGGAATCGTGAGGGGCAGCAGGTGAATTGGACCAGGTATATAGGGACAAGAGAATGACAGGTTCACACAGGCTGTCTGATATCTACAGCTAGGAGCTCCCAAAGTAGTATGGGCTCAGGTGGCAGCTGCGGAGGGGTAGTGGGAGGAATGCCCCACTGTGAGTCTTCCAAAGTTGTTTTGCATAGGGGTTGGGGAAGAGAGAACAAGCAGTTTTTTGGAGATTGGTCTCTCTCCCCAAGCCCCATCTCCCTCTTTTTCTCTGTCTCCCTCTCCTCTCTCATAAACACACCCACCAAAGAAACCCTCCAAATTTTGGAATAAGTGTAGCTTCTCAAGGTAACCAGATTGAAAGAAACAGTGTTCACTTGAGTGTGTGAATTCTAACATGTTTCTTAGTGTCATTTCTGTATTAGTCATACTGCATGGATGCAAATGTTGATTCTATTTTTCATTGATTTTATTCAAAGAACTCAACTGTGACAGGAATCCCTGAATCAAGTATACTATGCAAAGTTGGTATCTTGTTGCAGAGCTAATATAACTATGAAGTGATACTTGTCATGATGAAATTAAAGTCAAAGATACGACTCTTGGGATGTAACCTTTTGCAGAGAAGCATTAAAATAATGTTTTTCTGCTTTGGTATATGCTATAGGATTTTTAAAGTTTGAGAGTTAACAATCAAGAGTTTCTTTGCAGCTGCTTTTATGGTTTCATTATTGCTACTGACTTCAAATATAGCCATATTTATTTACCAAAGTGTTTTAATTCTTCTTTAAATACAAAAGGACCATTGAAAATGTTGTCTGGGTGGAATTTCACAAATACAAGGAATTCTTCAGATAAGGCATGGGTCCAAGCCTTAATCCAGTCTGGCCTCAGATACCATTCCTTAAATGTTCCTTTATCAAAGTAGGTAACAATGGGCAGTTATTCATTGTAAATAAACTAGGGACTGAGTGAGGGGAGTTAGAAATATCAAGAGAAGCAGTTTGTCCTTCAGAGAGGATTTGGTTGTACTGAAGCTAGCATTTCCTATTTTTTTATAACATACTTTTATTTTTAATTCCTTGGCTCTGTGGTCATGAATCTCATTACCTGGCCATTCTATGGGAACAAAGTAATTCAACCCTTTGGCATCAATGAATTAATACTTCTTCTACCCTATTTTAGTTCCTTGGGTCTTTGGTGCTGGCCCTATGTATGGAATTAGACTTGTAACAGCAGATGGTCTCAGACTAACAAATTTACAGCCTGTTTATTTTGGGAGCTCAGTAGGCTCTTTGAAATAAAACAAAATTGGAGCTTTCTTTTTTTTTTTTTTTTTTTTGAGATGAAGTTTTGCGCTTGTTGCCTGGGCTGGAGTGCAGTGGCGCAATCTCAGCTCACCACAATCTCCGCCTCCCAGATTCAAATGATTCTCCTGCCTCAGCCTCCCAAGTAGCTGGGATTACAGGCATGCACCACCATGCCCGGCTAATTTTGTATTTTTAGTAGAGCCAGGGATTCTCCATGTTGGTCAGGCTTGTCTCGAGCTCCTGACCTCGGGTGATCCACCTGCCTTGGCCTCCCAAAGTACTGGGATTACAGGCGTGAGCCACTGCACCCAGCTGGAGCATCTTAAATGAATCCTAAAGTTATCTTCAGTCTAAGGAGCTTTTTAATCATTCAATGGCTAATGGAAAGGATAATCCAAATTATTTGTAGCTGAAACACTTAAGGGTATATAGTTTGGAGGACAGGGTACAGAACAATGATCCAACATATCAAATTCTCTAACAACGAATTCCAAGGAATTTGTTCCTATTAGCTTGTATTGGAATGTAATTCTGTGTTGATCTGTGACACTAGTTCAAACATCTTTTTGATCTGCAAAAATATTTTGTCATAATGGGAATTAAAATAGAAAGCTGATCTTCACCTTTTCATTCATTCCTTCATTTATGATGAGTTAAGCCTGCTGACCAAGGAAATGTCTTACAAAATGGGAGGAACATGAGCAAAATAATTGACATAACAAGGAGAAATACACACTTTTACTCTGAGAATATTACATTAATTTGACTTTGTCATTATTGTTGTTATGACTGACATTTTGGACTACTGATTAACCTGGATTTCCAGATATCCTTGGCCTGATTTGTAAGTACATCTGTAACCGCAGGACCGAGTGTCTGCTAGAGAGGGTCTGCAATAAGAAGCTCATACCTCATTGAGTGAAAATACTTCAAAAACATCTATTTTGTTACTTTGTTTCTTTAAAGTTTCCCTTTATGTGGAAAGGCTTTATTTAGGGAACTAGGTATAATTAAACAAAAGGGAATCTTAGGTAGTGACACTATTTTCCTGGCTGGAAAAAACACATTGACTCTTGAGGTTCTTTATGTGCTTCTGTTTGCATGGTTCATTTCCAGCTAACACAGCATTTCTGAAATGCCAGCATTTGCTTTTTGTTTTCTGGTGTTGTGTCTAAGCAAACTAATATGGGTGCCAAGAAGATAATGCTGTGTTTTTAATGGAATGCCAGATCATCAGTTCTTTTTGAAGTGGGGTTTGAAGTAGTTATTATGTTAATAAATCTAAAATGTGATCCCCTTTGTTGACCAATTATTTTCTCCTGAAGAAAAACTATCCTATGACCAGCAATCTTGCAGACATATATTGGGACTAATATATACTGGAATGAATGTATAAAAGAGTACGAATAATGCAATACATCATAATCAATCTGATTAGAAAAACAGCTCAGAGCAAAATTATCTGATAATTTAAGATACCAGAATTCTTTTTTTTTTTTTTCTGTATTTGTATTGGAATTTAATTATATGTTGACCCAAGACACCTTTTCATTAGCTGTTACCAAAATCTCTTTTTTGGTATTTTAAATTAGTAGTGTGATTGGTACTTGTATGATTGGAAGTTAAACTATCAGATGTTATTCTGCTTCCTAAAGGCTAGGGGGGCTTTGTCAATAAAGTAAGGGTCTCCTCTTAAATGGAGGTCTTTCCAAGAGAATAAAATACTTCCAGGAGACCTGAGGAGATTATGAAAAATAAGATGTCTTGCATACAGTCAGCCTGCAGTTAAATATTCATTGAATATTTGAGCAGATTAGAACTGGAGCCTTCATCCTGCATGTGTTGAAGAACTATTTTTACTTTTCTAGCAACCTTAAGATCACTGGATAGGAGAGGAACTCCACTCTTGAGTGGAGAAGGAAAGTAGGAAGAGTCTGGACTGACAGTTGTGATAAGCCTTTTTCTCTCTCCTTGTCCTGTGGGACTCCTGGGGAAACCTCAAACATGGAGGCCTATTGACAACTTCAGTTGGAAAGCAAGAGCTGATTTTAATTTGATCTTTTTTTCTGCTTGAGTATCACAATTTACAATGCTCTGTTAAAATTAGTGATTTTTTAAAAGAACATTAAAGATGTCTAGAGGGGAATTCTTTCTTTTCACTCACCGTGAGAGTGGTTGTTACACAGAATATCTCTTAATTGCCTGACTACACAGACATGTTTATCCACTAGGAAAGTGAAGCACGTATTAAAAACTGAGTACCTACTTTAGGTTCATTTATTCAGTAAAAATATGTTGAGCTGAGAGGCTCTGGAAATACAAAGATGAATAAAATAGACATGGTCCCTACCCTTACGATGCTGCAGTCTTGCAGAAGGTAAATAAGCAATTACAATATGGTGTAAGTGCTATAGCAGAAGGAAAGATCTTTGGAGAACAATTTGGAATTTCCTCAAAAAACTAAAAATAGAACAACCAGACGATCCAGTAATCCCACTGCTGGGTATATACCCAAAAGAAAGGAAATAAGTATATTGAAGGGATATCTGCACTCCCATGTTTATTGCAGCACTGTTCACAATATCCAAGATCTGGAAACAATCTACATGTCCACCAACAGATTAATGAATAAAGAAAATGTGGTACCCATACACAATGGAGTACTAATCTGCCACAAAAAAAGAATGAGCTCCTTTCATTTGCAACAACATGGATGGAACTGGAGGTCATTATGTTAAGTGAAATAAGCCAGGCACAGAAAGACAAAGTTTGCATGTTCTCACTTATTTGTGGGAGCTAAAAATTAAAACAGCTGAACTCATGGAAATAGTAGAAGCATGGTTACCAGAGGCTGGGAAGGACAGTGGGGATATGGGGGAGAAGTGAGGAGGATGGTTAATGTGTACAAAAAATAGAAAGAATGAATAAGACCTAGTATTTGCTAGCACAACATGGTGACTATAGTAAAAATTAATTGTACATTTAAAAATAACTAAAAGAGCAAAATTGGATTGTAACACAAAGAATAAATGCTTGAGATGATGGATACTCCATTTACCCTGATGCGATTATTACGTATTAACATGCCTGTATCAAAGTATATCACGTACCCCATAAATCCATACACCTTTTGTGTACCCACAAAAATTAAAAATTAATTTTAAAAAAGAGGAAGAAGACCTTTGGGAGCACATAGAAGGGGTGCTGAACCAGACTCTGGAAATCAGAGAAGATGCTGTAGAAGGAAATGATAGGAATCAGGGACTTGAAGGAAAAGGGAGATAGCTAAAGATGGGGGCAGAGCAGCAGGTGGTGAAAGTGGGAAGAGGATTCCCAGCAGAAGGAATGGCTCAGTTTTTGCAGTGACTCAGCACCAATAGAGAGTAGTGCATACTTGAGAAAATGGAATTGAATGTGGGTAAATGGAGAGTAAAAGGAGGTGAGTGGCAAGAAGAGGCCAAAGACACAGGCAGAAGACACATCGACAGGCTTTTGTAAGCCAAGTCTAGATGTTGAGCTTTATCCTATGGGCCATAAGGAATCACAGAATGGTGTGATTAAATCTCAGTGCTTCAGGCAGGCGCGGTGGCTCACATCTGTAATCCCAGCACTTTGGGAAGCCAAGGCGGGTGGATCACCTAAGGTCAGGAGTTCAAGACCAGCCTGGCCAAGATGGTGAAACCCTGTCTCTACTAAAAATACAAAAATTATCCAGGCATGGTGGTGGGCACCTGTAATCCCAGCTACTCAGGAGTCTGAGGTAGGAGAATCACTTGAACCTGGGAGACGGAGGTTGCAGTGAGCGGAGATCATGCCACTGCACTCCAGCCTGGGTGACAAAAGTGAAACTGTCTCAAATAAATAAATTTTCACATTTGAAAGATCACTGTGGCTGTACTGTGGAGAATGGGTGTGGAAGACTGGAGGCAGAGAGAGAGAAAGTTATACAATAGCCCAAGTGAGAGATGGTGGGGAACTGGAATAAGGGAAGTAGCAGTAGGAATGGAGAGAGATGAATGAGTCTGAAACATATATAACATATGTAAAAATAAACTTGGCAGGGCTTTATGATTGATTAGATGAAAGTGGAGCCATGACTGGCTTGGGCAATTAGATGGATGGTAGTTTTGATATAGGAGTTAAAAAGAAATTATTTAGGCAGAGAGTGAGGGTAAGAAAGTCCTCGATAAGGTTTTCCTTTTAATGAAAAGCAGCCCCCACTTCATTTTCTTTTCTAACAGAGTGCAGCCTGTGAAATAAAGCTGCAGACATACAAAGGCAAACTGGAAGCTTGCACGGGTGAATGCCGGCAGCTGTGCCAGTAGGGAAAGGCTACCTGTGGGTTGGCATGTTCAACATGGTGGCTCCATCTTCCCTTTTCCCTGCCGACCACATGTACAGTAAGGAGCAGACAACATGGCGCCGGCCAAGTAGAAAATTCGTTTGCATAATAAGAGGATTAGGGTGGGGTGATTAGGATTAGACTGAGATTAACATTTAAGGGGATGAAAGAAAAGAAACCCATAACAAAGACCAAGGGTAAGAGCTGTCAGAAAAAAAAAGAGAAAACCAGAAGAGATCAATGGCACAGAAGCCAAGAGACAAGAATCATTTAAGGAGAGATGGTTTGTGATGTCACATTACTGAGGAGCAAAGTAAACTGAGGACTGAGAAATGTCCAGTAGATTTAGCTACAAGGGAAGTTGGCAACCTTGACAGCATTTTCATGGAGTGGCGGAAGCTGAAGCCATACTTCAGAGGTTTTGAGAAGATCCTTAAGGATGAAGAAGTGGACCCAGAAAAGTCAAGTAGTTTGGCTATGGTCGCGAAGAAAAGGAGAGAGAGAGGGCTCAGTGCAGCTTCCACATCCTGGGTTCAAGTGATTTTCCCCCAGTGCCTTCCAGGACTGCCTTCCTCCCCTCCCTGCATCCAAGTAGCTGGGACTACAGGCGCTTGCCACCACGCCCAGCTAAATTTTTGTATTTTTTAGTAGAGACGGGTTTTCACCACGTTAGCCAGGATGGTCTCCATCTCCTGACCTCGTGATCCGCCCGCCTCGGCGTCCCAAAAAGCTGGGATTACAGCCGTGAGCCACCGCGCCCGGCCTGAAAGGGTAAGTTCTTATCTAAAGGCTTCTTATATCTTCCCTCTGAAATAAGCAGAGGTCAACTGCTGAGAAGTGGGAGAAGGAGGAGTGAAAAGTTTGAGGAACATAAATGCCTGAAGTGGCTACCAGAGAGAACTGGAGAGACTGCTATGCAGCACTGAAGGCCCAGCTGAGGTTGGTGAACATACCTGATGTTGGAATTGATCTGCTTAGTCATCTGATTTGATCATCAGCATTCAGAACTCCCCATACTGGGGTGTGAGACAGTTAGATTGGCCCAATATTATCATATTAGTTGTGTTTGGCTACAAATGACAGAAAAGTCCAAGTAAGAATTGCTTAAACAGGAAAGAGGTTAATTGCTCTCTTATATAAAATTCCAGGTAGATGAATAAGGCTAGAATGGAGGTCTATGATGTCAGGAATCCAGATTCTTTCTAGCTCCTTTCTTTGCCATCCTTGGTGTTTGGCTTCCATGTTGTGGTTCAGTACAATTTCTCCAGCTCTATTCATTTTGTTTGCATTCAGCCAACAGGAGGAAGTATCAGAAGAGGGGCATATATGAAACTGTCTTTGCAAAAATTATAACAGTGAGAAAATATGACAGTGAAAGAGATCTGACCTAACCCAACTCCATCTTGCCTTTAACCTCCAAGCTGCCCTTGTTCTTTCCTGGGCACAGGCCAAACTAACTTTGGGAGAAATTTAGTTTACAGTTTAACTTTGAAATAAAGATGATAATGAAACCATCTTTGCAAAAATTATAACAGTGAAAAAATTAACGACAGTAAAAGAGATCTAATCTAACCAATCCCCATTTTTCCTTTTATCTGCAAACTGCCCTTAATCACTCCTGGGTTTGGGCCAACCTAACTTTGGGAGACATTTAGTTTATAGCTTAAATGATAATAGCCCCTCCCCAAATCTAAACTGTGAGCTAATAAAAGACCACCAGGGGGGCCAGGCGCGGTGGCTCAAGCCTGTAATCCCAGCACTTTGGGAGGCCAAGACGGGCGGATCACAAGGTCAGGAGATCGAGACCATCCTGGCTAACATAGTGAAACCCCGTCTCTACTAAAAAATACAAAAAACTAGCCAGGCGAGGTGGCAGGTGCCTGTAGGCTGAGGCAGGAGAATGGCGTGAACCCGGGAGGCGGAGCTTGCAGTGAGCCGAGATCTGGCCACTACACTCCAGCCTGGGTGACAGAGTGAGACTCCGTCTCAAAAAAAATAAAAATAAAAAAATAAAAGACCACCAGGTTAGGAGGATAAGAGGAGCATCAATTCTGCTAAGCTGTCTATGTAAACAATTTCCAGCCATTATTCCAGAGGTCACAAGATTTACAACTTCCTCAATTATTCCTGCAGAAAACATCATTATTGTAGAACCTAAGATTGGCCTTTTGAGATGTCTTTTCAGGTTTGCATTTCTGACCACAATGGCTCCATGCAGACCCATCAAGCAGTCTTGTGGTCTCATCTGAAAGCAAACTATTTTCCACATCCCTATGATTGCACTCCCATCTAATCAGCAGCACCCCTTCCCTGGCCCTCCAAAGTATCCTTGAAAAATTCTAGCCTTGGAATTTTCAGGGAGGCTGATTTGAATAATAATAAAACTCTGGTCTCCTGTTCAGCCACCACTGTGAATTAAACTCTTTCTCTGTTGCAATTCCCCTGTCTTATAATTGGCTCTATCTGGGCAGTGCGCAAGATGAATCTATCAGGTGGTTACATATGCCACTTCTACTTAAATCCATTGACTATAGCTTAGTCCCATGGCACATCTAGCCACAAGGGAAGCTGATAAATGTAGTCTTTATCATGAATGACCATGTGCCCAGTTAAATTTATGAGGTCCTATTTTTCAAGGGCAAGAGAAGGAGAGCCCCTGGGAGACACTAAGAGTCTGTCAACCTAAAGAAAGAAACTGAGGCAAAATTAATATAGGCTGAGAGTTTGGCCCAAAGTTGAGGACTGCAGCCTGGGAAATGCTAGGAAGTGCTCCAGAGGAAAAGGAGAGGCTCAAGGTCTTAAAGAAAAAACGATGAATCAGGAGAGGGGGCAATTACAAAAGTTTTTGGTCAGGAATTCTCATTGGTTTACAGAAATAACACTGATATGTGATTGGCTATACATTGTTGTACAATAGGGTATAAGTTACGGTGTCCAGTATATGGCATTACAAGATTAATTTATAGCTATTGCTGGAAACACTCCATCTAGAGCCCATACAGCAGGCAACTATGAAATGATTACTAAACTCAAGGGCACAGGGGAGGGGGGAGATGGGATGTGACCGTCATCATATTTCAATGCCTCTGTGGTCCTGATCATTTAAAGGAGGCTTGCATTCCTCAGATTAAGTTTCTTTTCTTTATCATTTCCCCCTTTTGATCAAAAATCTTTCTTCTTGAAAGCATTGATGATCAAAGTCTGAGTGTCAAAGTGTTCCTCATCACTGGGAAGACGCATTCCCATATAGTACTGTCTTAATCAGAGGTAAGGAGGACACATCTCAGGGAAGAAATCTTAAGCGCACCCAAAAGCTGAATTGTGATGGAATCACAGACTGGCAAGAGACCTCAGTCAAATCACTGATTTATATAGCTGTTATCACTTATCGAATGATCTGTAGTCTTTGGAATGCCATGATTTTAATTTTCTCAGAAGTAAAACAATGAGAGATATATAGCATTAATAATTTGAATACTAGAAATATAATGCGCAGAAGGATTATAACAAAAAGAGAATTTGGATGACAGAACAATAACAAAAAGAAACTATTCCATTAGGGAGCCACCTAAAAACATCGAGAAGAAAATTAAATCCAGGTGTTTTTTTAAGAGTCTTGTTGTAGCCAGAAAACAATTCCAAATTCAATCCAAATATTAGGTAAACAATAAAAAGTCAAAAACAATGGTCAGGGCTAAAATCTGACAGTAGGCATACTACTAAAATACCATTTTTCTCTCTCCACTTCCCCCATTGTATCAAAGATAAATCATAGTAAGACCAATTTACTTGTAAAATAAGTTTTAGTCTTACTATACTTTGCCTGATTATTTACATAAAGTGCAGCAAGAATACTGATTGGCCATATAGTCTCCTTTTAAATTAGTTTTGCTGGAACATTTTCATAAAGAATTTCAGATTACACTTTTAAAAGCCTCTTGAGGCTACAAAGCCAAGCCAAGAAATCAGGTGAGTTCCTCTCTTCTCAAAGTCTCGAAATATCTTGAAGTTCCTGGGCCTGTCAGAAAGTGACATTCTTTACTCACCACAAGGTCAGGAATCTTGTAAGAAAACTGTGTAGTCAAGGTACCAAGTCAGTCTTTTTCTAAGTCTGTTGGCTTTCTAACATCAATTTCAATCCCTCAAAGACTGGTGACAATCTAAAACACATTATTCCGGTCAACGCCTTGGTAAAATTACCAGTGTCTCCAACTGTGTCCTGTTACAAAGAAAACCCAAATTCTTATTGAACTTATGTAAATTACTATACTGCTAGAAAACAAGGATACTCATGTACTCATGAATGGTTTCTGAATTCTGGAGAAGACAGGTAGAAAGGTAAATGTCTCAATTTGTTCATAAAAGTATACTTTATCTGGCTGGGCATGGTGGCTCACACCTGTAATCCCAGCACTTTGGGAGGCCAAAGCCAGAGGACCACCTGAGGTCAGGAGTTCGAGACCAGCTGGAACACATGCTGAAACCCCATTTCTACTAAAAATACAAATATTAGCCAGGCCTTGTAGTGAGCTAATCCCAGCTACTTGGGAGGCTGAGGCAGAAGAATCACTTGAACCTGGGGGGCAGAAGTTGCATTGAGCCAAGATTGTGCCATTGCATTCCAGCCTGGGTGATACAGCAAGACCCCATGTCAAAAAAAAAAAAAAGTATACTTTACCCAATTGCTGTTGGCCATAAATAACTCAAAAGCTATTATATCTTGACTCTGGAAAACAAAACACAAAAAGAATCAGCAATTTTTTTTTGACATGGAGTCTCGCTCTCTCTCCCAGGCTGTAGTGCAGTGGCATGATCTTGGCTCACTGCAAACTCCACCTCCTGGGTTCAA
>NW_012115599.1:9990492-9993094 GCF_000951035.1 Colobus angolensis palliatus
TCGATCTCGGCTCACTGCAACCTCTGCCTCCCAGGTTCAGGCGATTCTCCTTGCCTCAGCCTCCCCAGTAGCTGGGATTTCAGGCGCCTGCCACCATGCCCAGATAATTTTTGAATTTTTCATAGAGACAGAATTTTACCATGTTGGCCAGGCTAGTTTCAAACTACTGACCTCAGGTGATCCCCCTGCCTCGGCCTCCCAAAGTGCTGGGATTACAGACAAGAGCCACCGTGTCCAGACATAATCAGCAATGTTTTACACAAGAAGACATGAAAATAATTTCACTACTCCATCAATTCAGTCCCATGAAATTAAGTCTTGTTCTGCTTAACGTTAGGTTAGCAATCTTCATGAACCTGTCAGGTTTAGAGTTCTGGAAGTTTTTTTGTTTTTTGTTTTTTGAGACGGAGTCTCGCTATTGTTGCCCAGGCTGGAGTGCAATGGCATGATCTCGGCTCACTGCAACCTCCGCCTCCCGGGTTCAAGTGATTCTCCTGCCTCAGCCTACCAAGTAGCTGGGATTACAGGTGCCTGCCACCACGCCCGGCTAGTTTTTGTATTTTTAGTAGAGACGAGGGTTTCACCATGTTGGCCAGGCTTGTCTGGAACTCCTGACCTCCAGTGATCCACCCTCCTCGGCCTCCTAAAGTGTTGGATAACAGGCGTGAGCCACCACATCCAGCGAGTTCTGGAAGTTTTTACGTAGTCCAATGGTATGACTTCCAAAATTATCAGATACCTATATTTAAGAGTACTTGTCATGGTCCTTTCCATGAATTTCCTTAAGAAAGCAGCAAATTTTTGACTGTTGCTGATTGTAAAATGCTTTTGAGAAGAATTAAAGTAAACCAATAACTGCCCGTGAATGACAAGACTTAACCACAGTTAAAGCCAAAGTTGACAAGAAATTTGGCTATTTCTGTGGCAACAATTTAACATAATATTCAGAATTATGACTGATAACATATACCAATACATATTTTTGGGGGGGAAATTTCATATAATTTTGGAACACTTATTAATAATACATTTACATAAATATAATTCAAAGAAAATTAAATACTATTGGCTGAGCACAGTGGCTCATGCCTGTAATCCCAGCACTGTGGGAGGCCAAGGAAGGCAAATCATGAGGTCAGAAGTTCGAGACCAGCCTGGCCAACATGGTGAAACCCCATCTCTACTAAAAATACAAAAATTAGCCAGGCGTGGTGGTGGGTGCCTGTAATCCCAGCTACTCAGGAGGCTGAGGCAGGAGAATCACTTGAACCTGGGAGGCGGAGGTTGCAGTGAGCTGAGATCGCCCCGCTGTACTCCAGCCTGGGCAACAAGAGTGAAACTCCATTTCAAAGAAAAAAAAAAATACTATTTGTTGTTTGACAATGCTTCCCATATGATTTTAAAATACCAAATAAGCTTAGTGTGTTTCTCTTGGACTTCCAAGTGTCCTTTGTTCAGTGTCCAAAAGTTAGTGGGAAGCCAAAAATACTTAATTTAGAATTTGAACTTTGATTTTGGGAAGTATGTCAAATATCAAAGGTTTAAAACAGTTGATATGAAAATAAGAAAAGTTTAAAATACTTGATCAAAATAGGATCACAGGTCACTGTACAAGTCATTCATTTAGCCAAAGTGATAATTCAAAGATTTCAAAAAACAACGACCTCTATTCTTTGATAGAAAAGGAGACTCAGTTTTTCAAATGATCAAAAGACCTACTAAAGACAGCAGGAGACAAACAGAATTTGTCTCTCTCCCTCTTCCCAACTCCTTTTTTTTTTTTGCAGTTTACTTAAAAGGCAAACAAAAAATCTTTTACCATCTGTTATTATTCTTCTTGTGTTTTTTTTTTGTTTTTTTGTTCTTTTTCTTTTTTTTGTTTTTATTTTTTCTCTTTGTTCATCTGTTATTAATACTATGTAAAATCTAGTTTAAAAGAGAAAACTAGCTCTCTTCCTCGGTGCTGCCTACGGAGGTGGCAGCCATCTCCTCCTCGGCATCATGGCCGCCCTCAGACCCCTTGTGAAGCCCAAGACCGTCAAAAAAAGAACCAAGAAGTTCATCCGGCACCAGTCAGACTGATATGTCAAAATTAAGCGTAACTGGCGGAAACCCAGAGGCATTGACAACAGGGTTTGTAGAAGATTCAAGGGCCAGATCTTGATGCCCAACATTGGTTATGGGAGCAACAAAAAAACAAAGCACATGCTGCCCAGTGGATTCCGGAAGTTCCTGGTCCACAAGGTCAAGGAGCTGGAAGTGCTGCTGATGTGCAACAAATCTTACTGTGCCGAGATTGCTCACAATGTTTCCTCCAAGAACCGCAAAGCCATCGTGGAAAGAGCTGCCCAGCTGGCCATCAGAGTCACCAACCCCAATGCCAGGCTGCGCAGTGAAGAAAATGAGTAGACAGCTCGTGTGCATGTTTTCTGTTTAAATAAATGTAAAAACTGCAAAAAAAAAAGAAAACTAAATTGTACCTTTGCATCAATGTATTAAAGTTGAAGCTAATTTTAATAAAATCTTGTAAACAAGCTGGACACAGTGTCTGCCCCCTACCCAGCCCCACCTAATGCTCACATTTTAGGAGGCTGAGGTGGGT
>NW_012115599.1:9993144-9993831 GCF_000951035.1 Colobus angolensis palliatus
GTTTCACCATGTTGGCCAGGCTGGTCTCGAACTCCTGACCTCAGGTAATCTGCCTGCCTCAGCCTCCCAAAGTGCTGGGATTACAGGTGTGAGCCACCGCTCCCAGTCTCATGTCTTTCTTATAATCTTCCTTATTAAAAACACCTCTTACTTTTCTGCTATATTCTGTATGTAGAATTGTTTTCCTTTAGTTTTAGTTACCATATGTTAGTCAGCATTTTAACTCTTTGTATTTATGGTGAAAATCTAAAAAGTAAGCAATTTTTAACTGTCAGTCAAGCACCAACTTGAATTTATGAATATTTGGCTGTGTCACCCAGGCTGGAGTGCAGGGGTGCAATTTCAGCTCACTGCAACCTCTGCCTCCTGGGTTCAAGCAATTCTCCTGCCTCAACCTCCTGAGTAGCTGGGACTGCAGGTGCGCGCCACTATGCCCAGCTAATTTTTTGTATTTTAGTAGAGATGGGGTTTCACTGTGTTGCCCAGGGTGGTCTCGAACTCCTGAACTCAGACAATCCACCCGCCTCAGCCTCCCAAAGTGCTAGGATTATAGGCGTGAGCCATCCCGCCAAGCCTGAGACATAGGCTTTCTAATCGAACAATTTTTTAATGTGGAACAGAACATTTTTAGTATATCTAAATACCTTTTGTTTTCTGAAGTAAGTTAAAAGCATTAAGTTTAAACTC
>NW_012115599.1:9993881-9995486 GCF_000951035.1 Colobus angolensis palliatus
CAGGATTACCTGAGCCCAGTGAGGTTGAGGCTGCAGTGAGCCATGGTCGCACCACTGCACTCCAGCAGGCAACAGAGACCCTGTCTCCAAAACAAACAAACAAACCTTGTAAATAGATCCATCCAATCTCAATCAGCTTTGACCATACAAGATAATAATATCTCCATAAAACTTTTACAACCTCTTCAACTTTTCCATTCTCTTTCTTTTCCCAATTTTCTATATCTATTCAGTTTATCTATCTCATTCTTTCCTTCTTTTATTCCTCCAATTTAATACAACATATAAGTAACCTCTTAACTAGGCAAAATCACTTTTCCTTAACAAAAACTATATCCTCATGTCTTTTTCTTTTTCTTTTTTTTTTTTGAGACGAAGTCTCACTCTTGCCCCCCAGGCTGGAGTGCAATGGCACGATCTCAGCTCACTGCAACCTTAGCTTCCCAGGTTCAAGCGATTCTCCTGTCTCAGCCTCCTGAGTAGCTGGGATTACAGGTGCCTACCATCACATCCAGCTAATTTTTTGCATTTTTAGTAGAGATGGGGTTTCACCATGTTGGCCACGCTGGTCTCAAACCCCTGACCTCGTGGTCTGCCCACCACGGCCTCCCGAAGTGCTGGGATTACAGGCATGAGCCACCACGCCTGGCCTAGTTCAGAAAAATTCTAAGGCTATAGCCCAAAAAGATTTGAAAACTCCTTTAAGTAAACATTTTATAAAACATAATAATTATTAAAAGTTCATTTATAAATGTCTACCTCATTTACATCTATTTTATTTATTTATTTTTAACAATAATTTTGGAAAATTTTACAAGACACTGGACGAATCTATCCATCATCTCAAGTTAAATTTTCTATTCACCATTTTTATGATTGGGCAAGAATCTTAAATACGTATCTATTTTGTTGATAACTCAGAAGACATAGTTGTTTCTATTAAACCAACACTGTTAAACCAACCTTATTTACCAAAAGAGTTACTCAAGTCATTGTGAACTTTGGAAAGCATTTATTTGGGCTAATTTATGAGTGCTTATTTATGTATAAGTGCATTTGGTATCATGTAAACAATATACAAACACATGGATGTGCACAGGTATACATGAAATACAGACAAAGGGCCAGGTGCAGTGGCTCATATCTCCAGTCCCAGAACTTTGGGAGGCCAAGGTGGGAGGACCGCTTGAGCCCAGGAGACGAAGGTTACAGTGAGCTGAGATCTCACCACTGCACTTTAGCCTGGGTGACAGAGAAGAACTCTGTATAAAATATTTAAAAAGCCTGGGCGCGGTGGCTCACGCCTGTAATCCTGGCACTTTGGGAAGTCGAGGCGGGTGGATCACAAGATCAGGAGATCGAGACCATACTGGCTGACACAGTGAAACCCCGTCTATACTAAAAACACAAAAAATTAGCCAGGCGTGGTAGCGGGCGCCTGTAGTCCCAGCTACTTAGGAGGCTGAGGCAGCAGAATGGTGTGAACCCGGGAGGCGGAGCTTTCAGTGAGCTGAGATTGCTCCACTGTACTCCAGCCTGGGCAACAGAGCAAGACTCCATCTCAAAAAACAAAACAAAACAAAAAAGTTTAAAAAACTTTATATA
>NW_012115599.1:9996468-9997923 GCF_000951035.1 Colobus angolensis palliatus
GCCCAGGCTGGAGTGCAGTGGCGCGATCTTGGCTCACTGCAACCTCCACTTCCCGAGTTCAAGCAATTCTCCTGCCTCTGCCTCCTGAGTACCTGGGATTATAGGCGCCCAACACGACTCAGCTTATTTTTGTACTTTTAGTAGAGACAAGGTTTCACCATGTTGACCAGGCTGGTCTCGAACTCCTGACCTCAGGTGATCCGACCCCACCCTCCTCGGCCTCCCAAAGTATTGGGATTATAGTCATGAGCCACCATGCCTGGCCTATCACTTTGATTTTTAAAAGGTTTAAAAGTGTCTTCTTTCTCAAGTCAGTGCCACTATAGGATTTCTCTGGGTAGGTAGAACAGAATGGGGCTAGGAAATAAATGACATTGTCAAGAGGTTAGTTAAAAGTAACACATAATAGCCTGAGTAGGGATCTAAGTAAAGATAGAAGGGAGTCAACAAAGATTAGGAAAGAGCCTAAGCAGTCTAGTCATTTTTGTTTAGGTGTCCCTCATGCCCCAGTATGGCTTATGTACCTAACAGAAGACAACCTCCTGTTTCAGAAGTGTGCCCTGATGGTTTAAGTCAGTGTTTCTTCATAGGGGCACTACTGGCATTTTGGACAGGCCAGTTTTTCATTCCACATAACTGTCCTGTGCATTCCAGGAACTTTGAGGCTCCTAGTCTCCCCCTCCCCCATCCCTCCTCCAGTAAATGCCAGTGGCACTGCCAGTCATAGCAACATTTCCAAATACTCTGAAGGAGGCAGCGCTGCTCCCAGTCAAGAACCTCTGATCTAAATTAATCATCATGATCTCAACTCCCTTGTCACTGTAATTGGCTCAAAAATGGATCACTTAGTTCAGAGCTAAGCAAATCAGCACATGGCATTCCCCTAATGACCATGATTGGTTCAGGTCGTTGTAATTAATGAAAGGCCAGGATTTTTGTTTGATGGTTAAAGACTCACTCCTCAGTTCGTCTGGACTTAATGCAGAAGCATGCAGGCTCAGTGGCTACTGACCTCCGGCCTGTATAACCACGAGGGGAGCCAATCCCAGAATGAAGCTCACGTTGAGGGTAGTAGAGTGGAGAAAGAGAAGAAACAAGGCCCTCGGTGTGTCTGCCTGGCAGCTAACCCAAGGCCTTTGCCTCTGCTGAATTCTCAGTTACTTGAGTCAGTAAATCCCATTAATGATTAAACCAGTCAGACTTGAGTTTCCTGTAGCCTGCAAATGAAAACATACTACTTAAAAGAGGGAAGCAGAGGGAGGTTGACTCAAGGGAGTGAAATACAGGGAAGGATATAAATGACAGTAAGGGATACAACAGATGAATGAAGAGGCTTGTGTCTTGGGTAGAAACTGAAGAATACAGGGACAATAGGTATGCTGAGTTTGGCTGGATGCAAGATTTTACAAAAATTAGTCTGGTCTCTTTTTTTTTTTTTTTAATATTTATTTATTT
>NW_012115599.1:9998273-10002128 GCF_000951035.1 Colobus angolensis palliatus
AGCCAGGATGGTCTCGATCTCCTGACCTCGTGATCCGCCCGCCTCAGCCTCCCAAAGTGCTGGGATTACAGGCTTGAGCCACCGCGCCCGGCCTTAGTCTGGTCTCTTAGACTGGGGGTTGGAGTAATCAGAACAGTTCTAGCATTGTGTTGTGCTAACCCAGTGAGGTTTGTATTACTCCAGTGTATAGCAGAAGAAACTTGAGACCCACCCAAGTACCTAAAGCTAGTAGCTGGCAGAGATAATCCCTAGCAAATTTGATTCCAGCACCTAAGATCTTTCCACTGCTTCCCCATTGCTATGTGATGCCAATGGGGTGGAAATAACCAGGGTGAGAACAAAAAACCCTTATTTATCCTTCCCACACCTCAGTCCAGGATGAAAGGCAAGACCAAATGGGTCAGTGGGATTGTTTTTCCCTGTGAAAGGGGCGGGCCACCAATAGGGTCGGTGGTGCAGTGTTTGGAGTACTAATCGCAAATGGGCCATGGGCTGGCTGGAGAGGCAAGACAGACAGCTTACCCAACACCTACACAAACGAAGAGAATAACCATAAGGTACAATGAGGAGAAGTGGCTCAGAGATTCTGGTGAGATGAAAACTATTTAAGGTTAATTGCCAAACACTGAATATCACATTCTGTGCATCTGCATTTTTCTCATTTCAGAAAATTATTTTTCCCATTTTAATTTATTTTTGAATAGTTAATGCACACATATGGAAAAAATGCAAAAGGTACAGAAAACGTTCCATGGGAAATAGGTTTTTCTTCCTTCTCTATCCCTCGGTTTTCTTCCCTGGAGGTAACCACTGTTGACTGACTCCATCTTCCCCCTACCTCTCCTTCCTCCCCCTCTCTCCATTAGAGGCAGGGGTATGTCAAGCTGAGTTCTCTTTATTTGATAACAATACAGACCTTACTAATGCAGCAGGGTTTAATGTACCCACTAAAAAACAGATTTACAAAAAGAAGTAACTTCATTGTCAATAATGATTTCTTGCTGGAAACCCCCCATTCCTGGCGTAGGTGGGAACACTTGGTCTTGCCAATTAAAGGTAACGCAGTCTCTTTAGGTTTAAAACAGTTTCCCTTGGAAAATTAGTCAATCTTTCAAGGTTTCTCCCTGATCCAACAGTTCTCCTCTCCCACTTCTGTTTCTTAAGATGTCATTTGGGTGTTGAAAAACTGGCAGAGCAAGTCTATCTGCCATCCTCCAGGCTCTCCTGGCCTCCCTTGATGAGGAAATTATCTCCGGCTTTTGGGCCTAGAACCATTTCCACTGCTGACAGCCACGGCCCCTGCTGCCATGGCTCCCAGTGGCAAGGACCATAAGCCTCACACCTTTTTGGCCCAAGGGCCAGGCCTCTTCCAGCCCATTGATCCCGTTTTAGCCTTTGTCGTTCTGCCACTGGATCTCCTAAAGATCATGCACGACCCCAAAGAACAGAAATCACTATCTCAAGCCTGTTGTGCCTAATCATAGCATTTCCACTTCTCTGTAGTTACCCCGGTTCCAAACAGAAAGCAGGGTACATGCCTCCTCTGCTTTACTGCACCCTCCACTCATCTGGGGCAACCCTGTGCTCATACTCTCTGGATGTCCCAACTTCCTGCTAGCTGCTTTTTTTTTTTTTTGAGACAGAGTCTCGCTTGTTGCCCAGGCTGGAGTGCAGTGATGCGATCTCGGCTCACTGCAACCTCTGCCACCCAGATTCAAGCGATTCACCTGCCTCAGCCCCCCGAGTAGCTGTGATTACAGGCGCCTGCTACCACGCCCGGCTAATTTTTTGTATTTTTAGTACAGACGGGGTTTCACCATGTTAGCCAGGATGGTCTCGATCTCCTGACCTCGTGATCTGCCCGCCTCGGCCTCCCCAAGTGCTGGGATTACAGGCATGAGCCACCCACTGCGCCCGGCCTCTGCCTGCTGCTTTTATCTTCACTTCCAGTCATGAGAAAGTGGCTCTGACATCATATCCTGTATTCTTCTCGGCTGTATCTATGATCTGTTCAGGGGCACTTTTCCAAGTTCTGCCTCACTAGTGTATACAAATACATTTTTTTCTTCCAACAAAGTCTGGTTTTTGCCACTCAAAAGCACTTGATTTTAAACTATTGTCTTCCTATGAATTAATCCTATTTTGAAATTCTAAGCTAAGAGATGACTTATCGGATCTTGGCTGGGTTTTTTTCTCCCTGTGACTCAATGCATGCCATTGACTCAAGGGCAGGGGAAGCCACGGAGACAAAGACTTACTGGGCAGGCAAATACACTGATTTAACGTCTCACAAAGGTTATCTCCATTACATCAGCATAAGCTTCCCAGAGCCAGCTAAAAGGAAACCAGCGTCAGTGTGGCAAATGCTACTGAGTTTTCACATTGTAACAGGGGTGCACCCGCTGCATGGGGAAAATTTCACGGTCCTGAAAGTGAACATGATCAAAATTGAACTACTGATTCCATAACTCTCCAGCCAATTATTGAGGTGCAAACTTGAGTCATTCTGGATTCCTCTCTTTTCTTCACACCTCATGTTTAATCCATCTGCAATCAGGGCATCTAATGGGAAAGAGGAGCCTTTTTCTAATTTTCACAAAGGCACCGTATGAGCCGGTAGTGGTCTGTTGCTGAAACCCTAGGCCAAGCTGCCAGTGTCTGTCACCTGGACTTCTGCCATAGGCTCCTCCCAGGTCTCCCCACTTCTGTGTTTGACCTCCTATAACCCATTCTCCACAAAGCAGCCAGATTAAATACAAATGAGATCACACCCCTTCCCAGCTTCCTTGCTTTAAATCCTCCTCCAGCTTGTCATCACTCTGATATGGCTCTGCTGCTTTCATCCTGGCTCTTGTTCAGCCTTATCTCTTTCCAAGCTTTCCCTCTAACTACTTCCCTCTAGCCACACTGCCCATCTTGTTGCCCTCAAGTACACAGTACACAAGGATCGTTTCTACCCCAGGTCCTTTTCACTTACTGTTTCTTTGCTAGCAGAGTTCTTCCCCAGATTCTCACACTGCTGCCCCCTTCCCAGCCTTCAGGTCTCAACTCAGATGTCACGGAGCAGCCACACCACACCCCAGGTACCATCTACCATAGTACTCCGCTTTATTTTCTTCATAGTCCTTAGTTCCTGAAATTGTATTATTTATTTGTTTGTTTACATGTTTATTGCATATCCCCCTTCTCTTAGAATGCAACTGCCTTAAACAGGGACTTGCTTTGTCTTTTTTCAGCACTGTGTTAATGCTTTTTTCAGCATTAAACCGTTGCCTGGCACATCGTAAACACTCAGTAAATATTTGTGGACTGAAACCAACTAATGTCAACCAGGGGAGGGAAGGAGGAAGACAGTATTTTTTAACTCCACAAGCACCAGTGGATACCATTTTATTTCTTTGCTAGGGAATATTAATTTCTAGGTCAGGAAATCATTCAGATTAATGTGGCTTTCTCGTGAGATACTTAGCTGCAAAACAGAACTAACATCTATATTTATGTCACAGAAAAGCAGTTTTTTCAAATAATCAAGTCGGTCAAAATATCAATTGTTAGCCTTATTTGCCGGGTACAAAATTTGACTGGTTTGCACGTGTGTTGGTGTGTGCTTAACCCGTGGCAGATCGCCTGCTATTTTAGGGTCCCTGATTGCTAAAAGTTGTTTACTTGATTTCTTTCATTTGAAGTGTGGCTGAGGAGGCAGGCCTGATCAGAGGCAAGTGGTAAAAAGAGAGACAATGTGAAAGATCTTTTTGGGTGTGTTATAAAATAACCACCAACAATCTTTAGGTATTTCTTGGACTTTCGAGACTGAAAACTAAGCTCTCTTTGATAGGTACTTTAAAATTTTGAATG
>NW_012115599.1:10002669-10006205 GCF_000951035.1 Colobus angolensis palliatus
TCTGCTCTGAGTTACATGTTTTGAATAAAGGTGCAGAAAAATTAAGCCTTATCTTGATCAGAATAAACAAGATCAAACATCCTTCTCCATCCCTGGTTCATAGTGTCCACAATTTCTACCATTAGAGCTCTATATTTTTATCCTGGAGTCCTTTTTTAAAATGTGTCTATTCCTGGCAATATGTTAGACCAATTCATGAAGACACTGAAACCACTTAGATCCATGTTCCTCCCTATGAGCCCTGAAAGAGGAAGAAAGAGATGCATCAGGGGAGGCTAGATGTACCAACTCTGACTTTGCTGAACCTAGAATGGATCCAGTACAGTACAGTATAGTACAGTAGTTATTGAGCCTTTGAATAATGATATTGTAAAGCAAATTATAAGTTTTGCGATGTAAGTTACTTAATCTAAGAAAATAGATTTTTTGGCTGGGTGCAGTGGCTCATGCCTGTAATCCCAGCACTTTGGGAGGCTGAGGCAGGTGGATTACGAGGTCAGGAGTTCAAGACCAGCCTGGTTAACATGTTGAAATCTTGTCTCTACTAAAAATACTGTATATATATATATTAGCCGGGTGTGGTGGCACATGCCTGTAGTCCCAGCTACTCGGGAGGCTGAGGTTGCAGTGAGCTGTGATCACACCACTGCACTCCAGCCTGGCTGACAGAACACCACTCTGTCTAAAAAAAAAAAAAAGAAAATGAATTTTTTTCAAGTTCAAATGTTGCTATGCAATATAAATTTTGATGGATTTTTTTCTAGTGAGGGTCCCAACAGGCAACAAATGACACACTTGAATTAGGATAATTTGAGGAGAGTTTATTATTATTATTATTTTTAATTTTTTTTCCAGACAGAGTCTTGCCCGGTCACCCAGGCTGGAGTGCAGTGGGGGAGATTTTATTTTATTTTTATTTTATTTTATTTTATTTTGAGATGGAGTCTCGCTCTGTCACCCAGGCTGGAGTGCAGTGGGGGATCTTGGCTCACTGCAACCTCCACCTCCCGGGTTCAAGCGATTCTCCTGCCTCAGCCTCCTGAGTAGCTGGGACTACAGGCGCCTGCCACCACGCCCGGCTAGTTTTTTGTATTTTTTTAGTAGAGACGGGATTTCACCGTGTTAGCCAGGATGGTCTTGATCTCCTGACCTCGTGATCCGCCCGTCTCGGCCTCCCAAAGTGCTGGGATTACAGGCTTGAGCCACCGCGCCCGGCCCGAGATTTTATTTTTAAAGGGACTATTTACAGGAGAGCTGGTGGGGTGTAATGGAAACATAAGGCTAGTCTAGAAACCAGTGGTTAGAAGCCTCAGAATGCCTTATGCCCTTAGGCCCTAAGGGAGTGATGATCAGAACCTGGAAAGGGAGTAGCATTTGGAGGAGACCACCTTGAGAGGAGCAGTGACCTTTACTCAAGGGACACATACAGCCAGAGTCAACCTCTCTAGGAAAAAGCCAAGGGAATAAAAACTTTGATCTTGCACTTCTTCCTTTTCTGCCCGAGCTCCCCATTAGCCAAAACCAACTGGAAGCCAAAGGGAAATGGAGCATATACACATGGGTCAGGCAGAGGGGGAGGTAGAAAAGGGTCGAGAGGAATCTGGAGGAGCATAATGACACCCCCATTCACTCCACAAGAAGCACTGAGGAAGAGCCATTCACATCTCTTCCTTTCCCACTGTATGCTTTCAAGCTTTCAGAGTAAAGCAGTCTTGGGCTGGAAGAGTGGAGAGGATGTGTCCTTAAAATCAGATTTGGAGTGTTGATTAATATCTTACCAGATTTGGAGTGTTTATATATATATATATATATATATACACACACACACACACACACACACATATATATATATATATATTTTTTTTAGTTGGAGTCTTACTCTGTTGCCCAGGCTGGGGTGCAGTGGCGTGATCTTGGCTCACTGCAACCTCCACCTCCCAGGTTCAAGCGATTCTCCTGCCTTAGCCTCCTGAGTAGCTGGGATTACAGGCATGTGCCTCCACGCCTGGCTAATTTTTGTATTTTTAGTAGAGACGGGGTTTCACCATGTTGGTCAGGTTGGTCTCGAACTCCTGACCTTGTGATCCACCCACCTTGGCCTCCCAAAGTGATGGGATTACAGGCATGAGCCACTACACCCGGCCTGATTACTATCTTATACTGGACATCCTAATCTCTGCATCAAGACTGTGTTTGTAACTGAAAGTGATAATCTATAGTGATAGCGATCATTATAAGCCAGAAAATGTAAGGACTTGCCAGAATTTTCATACTAGAACATATCTATAGATAAATAGATATGTAGACGTCTAGATAGATAGATGGATAGACTTTATATATGTAAAGGGACGATAGGGACAAAAATAAAGTTGTTTTTTTTTCTTTTTAAATTGAGACAGGGTTTTGCTCTGTCACCCAGGCTGGAGTACAGTGGCATGATCTCAGCTCACTTGGCTCACAGCCTTGACCTCTGGGCTCAAGTGATCCTCCCACCTCCGCTTCCTGAGTAGATGGGACTATGGGCCTACGCCACCACACCTGCTAAGTTTTGCATTTTTTTATAGAGACAAGTTTTCACCATGTTACCCAGGCTAGTCTCAAACTCTTAGGCTCAAGTGATCCACCCACTTTGGCCTCCCAAAGTGCTACAATTACAGGCGTGAACCACTGTGCCCAGCCTAAAGTTGCTTTTTTATTACATCAGAGAATTGTGCTTATTCAACATAATGTTTTCCAATTTCTCACTTTACAGACAATGAAACTGAATCCGAGAGAGCTTGCTTCACATACCCCATCTCAGCAAGCCACTTCACACCAAAATCCAAACTAGAAGCATAAATTGAGGCATTTACAGAACATGCCACCGTGGGCTTACAAAAGAAGTTAGCACTGTTACAAATTTCAAACAAGGTCTAAGGCAAAATTTTAAACAAGGTCTATGAGCTATGTTTGCCGTATCGCTTGGCAGCAGACGTTACCCTTAGGTAATGTGGTATCAGGTAGTTGGAGAAGTCTCAATGGCCAAGCTAGACTTCTTTGTTACAGTGACTTATACCTCTTCTCTGAGGTTTAGACCTTAGTTCTGTGATTCAGAAATTCAATTTCATTTTTTCACCCAAGAATAATCAGGTTCCGATGAATTGATGTACTTGTCAACCTCACAGAGTTACTGGTAAATAAAAATGTGCATTCAATTATGCTGAGAAATGTTACTGTCAAAGAAATAAGACTGGTATCAGCTAGTCAGCATATTCTCCGGCTGAATTGTTTGGAGGGAGAATATAGATAAATCAGACATTCATTTTCATTCTCAAGAAAATAACTCCAAGTGTAAATCCCACTGTCAGTGGGTCAAAGGCATAAACTTCACACATAAATGACAACATATAATAACAATTTACTTTACTAAGCATATGTCCGGTTTTTTTTGTTGTTGTTTTTTTGAGACGGAGTCTCGCTCTGTCGCCCAGACTGGAGTGCAGTGGCGCAATCTCGGCTCACTGCAAGCTCCGCCTCCCGGGTTAACGGCATTCTCC
>NW_012115599.1:10006750-10020267 GCF_000951035.1 Colobus angolensis palliatus
TCTCCTGCCTCAGCCTCCCGAGTAGCTGGAACTACAGGCGCCCACCACCTCGCCTGGCTAATTTTTTGTGTATTTTTAGTAGAGACGGGGTTTCACTGTGTTAGCCAGGATGGTCTTGCTCTCCTGACCTCGTGATCTGCCCGCCTCAGCCTCCCAGGTTCAAGCAATTCTCCTGCCTCAGCCTCCTTAGTAGCTGGGACTGCAGGCATGTGCCACCATGCCCAGCTAATTTTGTGTTTTTAGTAGAGACAGGGCTTCTCCATGTTGGTCAGGCTTGTTTCGAACTCCCAACCTCAGGTGATCTGCCTGCCTCAGCCTCCCAAAGTTCTGGGATTACAGGCGTGAGACACAGTGCCCAGCCATGCCCTGCATTTTTTACAAATTCCTTGGTGTTTTGATGTGCATCCTCCATAGTGTGGTAAAACCTTAGCATCATAGAACTTTGGTTAGACAGAAATTAATTAGAACACTTCATTTAAAATATTTTTTTCTGATGCATCAACTTCTTTCCTCTCAGCTCCAAATCTACCCTGCACTGCTCTGCTCTGTGATGCTGGAGCTAGGCCCTGTAAACATTTCTCCTTTGCAGCTGGCAGAATGTTAAGCTTTGTCTGCAGGGCTGGGGGGCCACTGCAGGAGGAAAGTGCTTCTCTCTTCTTTGTTCCCATGTGATTTTCCTTCTCTTGGGGTAACTTGACAGCCAGTGGGTGCAGGAATCTCAAAAGTGCTCAATTGCCCAGGGAGTCTCACAGGCAACCCAGAAGGTGGTTTCTTGCTTCCCGACACTGACTTGCAGAACCTGGGTGGACTTCTTTACCATCCAGGAGGTGATAGCTACATCCGAGTGAAGTGACTCCAGTGAAGTCAGCCTTGGAGAGAGGGCTCTTCCAAATTTGTTCCTTCCTTGGGTACTCAGCATTCGCCCTGGGGCAAGCATTCTCAGTGGGGGTGAAAATTGGTTCTTTGCCGGGGTGGGGAGTATGTGTGAAATAATCTTAGGTTATTCCTCCAAAGGGCCACAGTACACACACAGATACACAGTATACCTATAGAATTCAGGTTTCATGGGGATGGGGGGACAGGTGGTGATAAGGGGCAAAAAATATCTAAAAATGTCTCCTTAGAGGGGCAAATTTTTTTTATATAGGTTGAGAAACTCTGGTCTAGAAAGTAGCAGCAGCTCTTTATATCCACCATTCTTGCATTCTTAAGAGTTATGTTTACCCCTTAGTAGTTAATCCCATTTCTAGTTAATATACTTTAAATTTCCCCTATTGGACTTATTGTGTGGCTGTTTTCTGGCTAGACCTTGACTGATACAGTGCACTTGACTTTTATGGAAAAAAGGCAAATAATAATTGAAAATATGCTAAAATCAAAGGCTTGAGTTTTTAAAATTCTAGGACATTGTCTTTTTTTTTTTTTTTTTTTTTTTTTTCGGAGATGGAGTGGCGCTCTGCTGCCCAGGCTGGAGTGCAGTGGCGTGAATCTTGGCTCACTGCAACCTCTGCCTCCTGGGTTCAAGCGATTCTCCTGCCTCAGCCTCCCGAGTAGCTGGGACTACAGGCACTTGCCACCACACCCAGCTATTTTTGTATTTTTATAGTAAAGACAGGGTTTCACCATGTTGGCCAGGATGGTCTCAATCTCTTGACCTCGTGATCTGCCCACCTCAGCCTCCCAAAGTGCTAGGATTACAGGTGTGAGCCACCACACTTAGCCCTCTAGGACATTTTCTATAGCCTGTAGAGCTGAATCCCCAGCTACTTACATCCCCAGCTACTTACATCTTGCACAGTGGGAATATATGTTTGGAATGATGACATTGGGACCATGACAGATGAAGGATGGCCAAAGATAGGTTGCTAGTCTGTACTAGCCTTTCACTAGTACAATGCATTCTATATAGATATGGAACACATTTTTCATTTATAACTATTTTATTAAGTGCTTATAAATGCCAAGCTGCATAATAACAATCATCATCATCATCATCATCATAACTAACATTTATTGGGCACTTACTATGTGCCAGCACTAATCTAAGCTCTATCACTCTGGTAACATGGCTGCAAATGAATAGGAAAAAGCTGAAAATATAAGCCAGGAAGCCAGTTAGGAGGTTGCTGTAAAAGTCCAGGCATGAGATGACAGTGGCTTAGACTAGGGTGATAGCACAGAGATAGCATGCTGTTGGCTTTGTAAGGCCCAGAGCAGAAAGAGCTCTCCACCCTCTTTAGCTACAAAACAGTCTGTAGCAGAGGCGTCATTCAATCCACTTACCAGAGAAACAAGGCTAGAGAAAGAAACATAGTTTATTTGTTAAGTTCCTACAACATGGCCAGTACTGTGTTACACAATGTTAGGGGTAGCCAACAATAATCATATATTTATGAGTACCTTATGACCTGTTATACAGCTATAAAATGATAAAGCGAATAGAAGAATATATAGAATATATCTGAGACTTTGGAGTGGGAAAGAATTTTGTAAATCAGACCCAAAAAGCACAAGACATGAAATTTTGACTGCACTAAAATTACAGATTTCTGTTCAGTGAAGCCCATCATAAACAAACTTACACAGACAGAGGATAGACAGAAAGAAAACATTTGGAAGATATTTCACACCAACAAGGAATTCAAACCCAGAATATACAATAGTCCTCCTTATCTGCAGGGGATACATTCCAAACCTCACCAAGTATATGCCTGAAACTGGATAGCACCAAACCTTATATATACTATGTTTCTTTCTTTTACATACATACCTATGATAAAGTTTAATTTATAAATTAAGCACAGTAAGAGATTAACAATAACCAATAATACATTACAACAATTATAATAATATAATAGCATTACTACTCTTGCAGTTTGTGGTCATTATTAAATAAAATAAGAGTGACTTGAGCACAGCATGGAGATACCAGAAATTTCTGAGAACTGGGAGGTCTACTAAGTGACTAAGGGGTGGGCAGCGGGTGGATACGTGCTGCACAAAGGAATGATATAGGTCTTGGGCAGGATGGAGCGAGATGACACAAGTTTTCATCACACTATCAAAATGGCATGCAGTTTAAAACTTATGAATTGTTTATTTCTGGAATTTTCCACTTAATATTTTTGGACTAAAGATGGTGGGTAACAAAACTCAGAAAGCAAAACCTCAGATAAGTGGGGACGACTGTATAAAGAACTCCTATAAATCAGATAAAGTACCCAAGAGAGACACTGACAAAAAGTATGAGTAGCCAACTCTCAGAAGTGGAAATCCAAATGCCTAAGAAGGATTGAAGAGAAGTTCAGTGTCACTAGTTAACAGAAGAATGGAAATTAAAACAATTTGAGATACCCAAATAGTGATACTTACATTACACCCAATAGATTTATAAAAATTAGAAAGTTGGGAAATCTTCGTAATCTTGGCAAAAGTGTGGGAAACAGAAACCCTCATGTGCTGCTGCCGGGAGTGTACACAGATGTAGGTATCCTAGAGTGCACTGTGGCAGTATCTCATTGTATGTGTGTGTGCGCTCATGTGCGTGCATGCTCATTGACAACCTATGATCCAAGAATCCCTCTCTACACAGGTTCATGAAGAAATACACACAAAGATGTCTGTCACAGGATTGTTTGTGGACAAGAGAGTTCGGGGCAGTCTGGGAGTCCATCACTAGGGCCACAGGTATTTTAAGAGGATCAGATGATCATGACATGATCATGACACATAATATGGAACCTTTTGCAGCAGTTAGAAGAAATGCACTAGCTGTGCATAAAGCAACATGAATAGAGCTGTAAAACAGTATTGCATCAAAAAGAAAGAAACAGAATGAGAGCCACTGAACATTACAGACTTAACACATATATTCATAGAGCAGCATTATAGAAAAAACAACCTGGAGATACACTCATGTCCAAACACTTATTAAATACATCAGAGTGACTGCCAATGCTGGCAATCAAGGAGGAAAACAATGAAGTAAAATAAAACAAGAAAAGGCCTCTCATGGATGATCACATACAGTGATCTGAGGAGGGCAATTAACGCAGATCTTTGCACTTTAAGTCCAAAAGAAGAAAAAAGGAAAGATCTAAATCCCGTCTTCCTTTCTTGAAGCTTTTTCATCCCATAAATGAGATGCGACATCTGATTTTTGAGATAATCCATGTAAACATCTGTGCAACTAGCAACTCAAGGATCATCCATCTAGCTGGTTCTTCCCGGTCTCTGGGGACACTTGAGCAAAGCACACATCCATGAGAAGCCAGAGGGTAGAAATAAAACAGAGTGAAGGATACCCTTGTAAACTCAATTCCATAAACCAAAGCCTAAATACGGCCTTATTTATGAAACTAGAAGTGCAGTGTAAGACCAAGAATAAAGAGATTGCAGTGTCAGATCAGTGACCCTAGCGTGGTTCTTTCCATCAAACAAAACAGGGAGTTATCTAACAATGAAGCACAGAAAAGAGAAAACAAACAGGTAGCTCCGCGTCATCTGCAAAGACAATGTAGTTGGTAAAGGCAGATTATTTGGCATAATCAGGCAATATAAAATGTATATATGTACGTGTATATATACAATTTTTAAAGTGAGTTGATCTTAGGATTTTGTTCACTTCAAATTGGTTTCAGCCAAACAGGAAACACAAAAGAGCCTGGTTTGATTCCAGAACTCCTCCTTTTTAAGGCTGCCAGGTCTGTCCTTTTGCAGGGAATGAGAGTGAACAAGGCTGAATATTTCTCTGTGTTTCTGAGAAGAGCTTGTCTGACCCAAGTCCTTGCAGCTGCATGTACCACCTGTGGCATGAGTCTGTTGCCATTTTTCAGTTTGTTCTTTCTTGTCTCCAACTGTCTGCCTGGACAGATGACTGCGGGGAATTCACATGCTTTTTGTTCTCCTTAGCTTCAATATTATAGCCGCCCCACTTAAATTACACTCCAAGGTAAGCAGGAATTGGTTTTAAATGGAACCCTAAGAGATGGGGAAGTGAGGAAGGTGGCGGATGACTTCTTGATTCCTTGGTGCTGTATTATCACTGATTCTTCCTCTGAGTTATCTTTTGTACTTAAAATTTCTTTATTTGGCCATTAAAGTGAATGAACCTATACACTGTACTCTTTCTGGATACTTAGGTATTTGAAAATGATTTTGGCTACCATTTCATTTGGCTAGCATTTTATATTGGACTCACCTACAGCTTTAACTAAATGTCTAAGATACCCTTTAGCAGCACATCAGTTTAGGGAAAGCCAGCTTTAAAATGTATAGAAACTTAAGAGTACATAACTTTAAAAGTATATAAAGACATACTACTAAACTAAAACAATCACAAAATCTTAGAATTTTGTAGGAGAAAAGAACGTTAGCAAGCACTGACCAGTTCTCAGCCTCTTTTTTTTTTTCTCTGCCTCCATACTGTTTACATTTGCAAATTCTCGGTAACATGGCTTCTACTTAATAAGTCTCACCTGGGAAGAACAAACATGTACTGTAGCTTGGAAAGATCACCTCTCTCCCCATGCCAAGTTTATTAGTTTTCAGAGACCATTTGTTGCTAATTGATGATAAAAGTAATCTTGTGATTCACAGACTTACCCTGTTTTTTATCTACCAGCCTGTGCCTCACTTTGAACTTTGTGACGTAAGACAGGACCATGGCTGGGCACGGTGGCTCACGCCTATAATCCCAGCACTTCGGGAGGCCAAGGCAGGCAGATCACCTGAGGTAGGGAGTTCAAGACCAGCCTGACCAACATAGAGAAACCCCATCCCTACTAAAAATACAAAATTAGCCAGGCGTGGTGGCGGGCGCCTGTAATTCCAGCTACTCAGGAGGCTGAGGCAGGAGAATCGCTTGAACCCAGGAGGCAGAGGTTGCAGTGAGCCGAGATTGAGCCATTGCACGCCAGCCTGGGCGACAGAGCGAGACTCCATCTCAACAAAAAAAATAAAAATAAATTAAAAGGGCCATGAACACAAAACAACTGTGTCCCCATCTGCAGAGAAGCACTGAGTACCTGGACATTGTTTCGTGTCCTTTTTAACCTTATAATTAAATTCCACACTCCCCTTGCTATTATTTAAAGTATTTAGCACTCAACCAAATGTATTTTTATTGGCTACTAGTACTAAAGTAGTTACTATCTTATCAAAAGCCTATTAACAAAAGCCAAGGCACAATTTTTCCCATGCAGTCTCTGGCTTTGATTTTTTTTTAATTTTTTTTATTTTTTAGACATAGTCGTGTAGAAAAGTTACAGAATACAGATGAACAGAAAAACAGTTTTTCTTAATCTCACCACCTAGAGAAAACAGCATCTCCCATGTACACTTCTAGTCTTCATTTTCATTGTAAACAAGAATATTTTACTTCAAAAATGTCACCCAAACACACTTGTGCCTGCAAAGGTGAGCTTCTGAGAAACCAATTTCCCTTGTGCAGCAGCAGACTCTGCTCTAGGGGAAAGGAAGTGGCTCACATCCTGACTAACAGGGGGTCATTGTTACTCTCTCAGAATTGGCATAATGCCTTCTTCTTCTTCAGCCAGAAAGACAATTATGTGACAGAAAATCTAAGAGGTGGGCCTGCCTTAGGGGAAAGTGGCTTAAAAGCAAATTTGACTCACATATAGAGAATCCTAGGCATTTTCCTTGCTTGCCTTCTCTCTATTACAACCCAGAAAGACATGGGTTTGAGCCCCAGTTATTCCTTACAAGCCAGGTAACCTTGGATAAGTTACTAAACTCCCTCTCTGTTACAGTTTCCTCATTTGTTAAATAGGAACAATAATAGTATCGACCTGACTGAGTTCTTGAAAAGACAAGCAAGTTACGCAGGGGCCAAGGGAGAGCTTTCCCCATGCCCTCAGAAGGTTTGCTGAAAAACCAACTCAAAAAAGGTAGATTAATTGGAGAAAAGATATTCAAATTTATTTAATGGGAATACACAGGAGCCTTCAGAATGAAGACCCAGACACACAAGGGAAATTGTCATTTCTATGCTTAGGTTCAACAAAGTATGGCCAACTGTGTAGGAATATGACTGGACAAAAAGGGTAAGATCTAATGCTAATGGCCTGAGTGGGGAAACCCAGCAAGGCCTGTCTGTCTAGATTCTTCTTGGCTTCTCTAAGCATACATTCCTTCCTTCTGGGTGTGGGACAGGACCCTCTCTGGAACCAGGGTCTTATGTCCTGCAGTCAAATAAGGGAGGTCAGATAATTTCTTCATGGCCAGTTTTTATACAGAAAGGTGGAGGGAAAGTTAGAGTAAAATTGTAGGTTTTATGACTAGCTTTGGGGCAAGGGGTTCTGGTTTCTATGACCTACCTTGGGGAAGAGGGATTCTAGTTTCTGCGGCTGGCCTCAGTGGAGAATGGATTGAAAGACAGGAAGGCAGGAGAAGGTCAAAGAAAAACTTCTGTTTCTGAGGTTGCTTTCTGAGGCCTTTGTTTTAGGGTATTGCTTTCTGAGCCCCAACAGTTATTACAAAAGAGTTTTTAGTGTTTGGCCTGCAGTAGTAAAAAGGTTTCAACAAATGTCAGCAGCGTTATTGTGATTGTGGATTTGTATGAGGATTATATGAGATACTCTATTTGAAACTCCTGCTACACTTAGGAATTAGTATTTCAATAATTAGCATTACAGGGAGGGTTTGTTCTTAACTACTCACCTTTTCACTTGGCCATACTCCCTGTTTTTCTCTTCTAGTCCACTGCTATCTGGTAGAAGTTTCTGTGATAAAAATGATCAATTATCTGTGCTGTTCACTATGGTAGCCACCAGTCACATGTAGCTATTGAGCTCTTGAAATGTGGCTAGCGCAAATTAGGAACTTAATTTTCAGTTTCAATTTTAATTAATTTCAATATTCCACTTAGTTCCTTGATTTCTGTCTGCTCCTATCCTTGTCTAAACACCCCTATTTCCTTTAGGCATAAAGTAGATTCATCTATAGGGACTTTGGTCAGTCTCTACTCATTTACACTAAGTTTTGAATAATGTTTTCTACATAGCACTTTGTTGATAAATGATACATACAATCCTACCATTAAGAAATCCAAAACAGACCTGGTGCAGTGACTCATACTTGTAATCCCAGCACTTTGGGAGGCTGAGGTGGGTGGATTATTTGAGGTCAGAAGTTTGAGACCAGCCTGGCCAACATGGTGAAACCCCATCTCTAATAAAAATACAAAAAACTCCCTTGGACGTGGTGGTGAGCCCCTGTAGTCCCAGTTACTTGGGAGGCTGAGGCATGAGAATTGCTTGAACCTGGGAGGCGGAGGTTGCAATGAACCAAGATCATCCCACTGCACTCCAGCCTGGGTGACAGAGTGAGATCTTGTCTCAAAAAATAAATAAATAAATAAATAAAAACAAAAAAGAATTCAGAAACAAACTGGATATATTTCCAGCATCAAGCTTCTCCACCAAGTCTGCCTTTCCTTCTATTAAGCACTTAGCAAATTTGAATGCAAATAACTTAATAACCTTAAGAAAACCATTTGGCAGATTAGTTTAAAAGGCTGCTTTACACATCTGGAATGGAAAGGGGGTACTTCTGCTATCAAATGCCATCCTTCACAAAATACAGCAGGGTAATTCTTGATCTGCTCCAACCCGTGTCTTCCTATGGGCCCTTGCTCAGAGGTGCCATGTGGTGTCTGAACTTGACCAGATGCCCTGAGGGCAGCCACCAGTTTCCTCAGAGCGAGCAGCTGTAGGATTGAGCCCCAGAAGTGAGTTTACACTCCCTTTTCCAGGGTTTAGGGTCTCTGCTTCTCTTCCCTCTGTGATAAAGCCATTTTCAACTTCAGGGTCAGATAATCACTTGAAACGTCTATCAAGGAAAAGCAATAAAACCCTAAACAATTTTGCATTAGATCAGACTAGCTCTGTCTTCTCTCCCAGGGAAAGGCTGCCACCTGCTGTAAAACATCAGCATTGGGCTTTTCCAAGGTCACTGAACAACCACTTCCTCCCGTACAAAATTAACGAAAGCACAACCCCACTTGCGTTCACCTCTGCGTATCAGGAGTGTAAAGAGGAGGGCAAACCAGGAGGTACTGACGTAGAACAAGAGGCAAACTCATCCATATGAATGGTGCCCAGAAGGAACTGGCATAGCCATAACTCTGAATACAAGAGCAGCCTCTCTTCAGCAATTAGCAACAGGGTATCACAAATTAGCTAATTCATAGTAACCTTTAGGAAATCTCCCAAGACAGGCTAATTATTTCCTCCATCCTTCTAGTTCTGTGTATCTTTATGTATTCTCCATGCCCCTAGCAAGACTTAGGGAGGTGAAAGGATTTCAGAAGAATAAAAACTGATCATTTTCGGGACAGCATTCCTGAGCCTTGTTCCTGATCTCCTGCAAAAATCCCAGGTTGTGGCCGGGTGCAGTGGCTCACGCCTATAATCCCAGTACTTTGGGAAGCCAAGGCAGGCGGATCATCTGAGGTCAGGAATTCGAGACCACCTTGGCTAACATGGAGAAACCCATCTCTACTAAAAATACGAAAATTAGCCAGATGTGGTGGCACACACCTGTAGTCCCAGCTACTTGGGAGGCTGAGGCAGGAGAATCGCTTGAACCCGGGAGGTGGAGGTTGTAGTGAGGTGAGATCCTGCCATTGCACACTCCAGCCTGGGCAACAAAAGCGAAACTCCGTGTTAAAAAAAAAAAAAGAAAAAATCCCAGGTTGCTCCTTGGGATTTTTGCAGGAGGCCAAAAATGGGGGCAGGCCTAGCACAGTGTCTATCCCATTGCATAAAAGCTTGAATTGTTTATTTGTTCTGTCTTCTTGGTGGGGACAGTGTGCCCAAGAAAAGGAATAACATTTCCCAAGCTCAGAAAAACAAAAGCAAAGGCATTTGGGACATGCCACCCCAAAATATGCTACTTTGGTATACTAATTATTTTAAGCTGAAGACACTTGAAAGACAGCAAATGCAGGAAGAGGCTTTCTCTGAACTCTCTCTTACCTGCCTAAAGACAGATCCTCCAAAAGGAACTCAGTTGTCATTAATTCCCCTCCCTGGTAGGTTAATCAACCAGGGAAGATTGACTATTACAACAGGACAGAAGACTAGAAGTGGACACCACTTCTATTACATCTGTAACAGAATGTAATAGTTTGCTACAGACGATTCCATCTCCCTAAGGGCTCATTCTTTCCCCCAAATTATTTACTCTCCCCTAAGTCATCCATATCCCTCTTCTTCTTTCCCCTAGGAAGACGGCATGAGCTCCTAAATCTCACCACTTTTTTGGGTATTCATTTTTTTTTCTTGTGATGCCCCATCCATGCAATAAGTTTGTATACCTTTTCTCCTGTTAATCTGCGTATTGTCAGTTTGTTTCACAGACTCAAATTTTAAACCTAGGAGTGTAGAGGAAAAGTCTTTCACTCCCCTCTAAAAGCAAGAATGAGGTGCTCTGTAGGGCCCATCATTTTATGCCCCAGAGCCTCCTCTTCCCCGTCTCCATTCTCCACTCCCACCCTGAGACCATTCACCACCCATCAGCTACTGTAGTCTCCCGTCTCCCCGACAACTTTTTTTTTTTTTTTGAGACAGAGTCTCGCTTTGTTGCCCAGGCTGGAGTGCAGTGGCACGATCTTAACTCACTGCAAGCTCTGCCTCCCAGATTCACACCATTCTCCTGACTCAGCCTCCCAAGTAGTGGGACTACAGGTGCCCGCCACCACACCTGGCTAATTTTTTTGTGTTTTTAGTAGAGATAGGGTTTCACCGTGTTAGCCAGGATGGTCTCGATCTCCTGACCTCGTGATCCACCTGCCTTGGCCTCCCAAAGTGCTGGGATTACAGGTGTGAGCCACTGTGCCTCCCCCCGCCCCCCAATTTTTAAGAGTACTAAACCTCTCTCCCTAAATTGTGCCTTTGTATCTGGGAATTTACCAAACTTCAAGAATTCCTTAGGGACTCCAATGTTGAGTAAGCTCAGATATAAACAACCTGACATTTATAACTAAATATCCCATATCCAAAAAGTTTACAATATAAGAAAAATAAGACCAAACACCAATAACTTCTAAGCAAAAATAGCTGAAACACAAATGCCTTGCTGCCTGATTTTTAGCCTTGTAGAATCTATGGCATTGTTACAGTTGATGCAATTACAAAATATCTGCAAAACGCTTGCCAGCCTCTTGATGAAACTGAGTTATTTTCTTCACTGTAAACCACAGGAGAGCCCCAGATTGCCACTCCAACATCTCCTACCTGTATTCACAGACAGGAAGAGGTAGGCTATGAAAGCAGGAAAGGACAAGAATATTTTTATTGGTGGAAGAGAAGGCTTTTTAAAAGTTGCCTCATAGCCAAAGAAATGAAATGACGTCTTGCATTATCTGATCCTTCTACACATTTGTGTGTGTGTGTATAGTGTTTCAAGTAACTTTTTTTTTTTTTTTTTGAGATGGAATCTCCCTCTTGTCACCCAGGCTGGAGTGCAATGGTGTGATCGCGGCTCACTGCAACCTCTGCCTTCCAGTTTTAAGCTATTCTCCTGCCTCAGCCTCCAAGTAGCTAGGATTACAGCCACCCACCACCACACACGGCTAATTTTTGTATTTTTAGTAGAGACAGGGTTTCACTGTGTTAGCCAGGCTGGTCTCAAACTCCTGACCTCGTGATCCGCCCGCCTCAGCCTCCCAAAGTGTTGGGATTACAGGCGTGAGCACTGTGCCCAGCCTCAAATAACTTTTAAGGCAATATTTTATTTAAAATTCTACCTCTTTAACTTTTATTTCATTTTTTTTGCTTCTACGGTTTTTTATTCGTGTTCATTTAACACACAGTTTTATAATTTACACATTTTTAATGTCTTGAATTACTCCTTTGAGTTGTTATACAAAAGTTTACCCAATTGCTGAAGATTTAGTTTCCTATGTTTTTCCTTTTAGCTCATACTGAAATAAATATCTTTCTGGAAAGTGCTTTTCTCCTTACTGCAAGTTGATCTACAATCCATTACAGTAAAGAGCATGTGGCAATGCTCAGCAAATATTATAATTTTGTATAATAATGAGAATATGGGGTAAAACAAACATTAAAACAATGAGAATATGGGGTAAAACAAACATTAAAACAATTCTGGTGTAAAAAAACAATGTCTTGATACAGATTACTAAATAGCTTTCTAAAAGAATACTACTTATTTGCTATGTCAACAGATAAGTTAACACGTCATTTCCATTGATATATCTTTTTAAATCTTATTCATTAAGAAGAGATTAAGGTATGACAAGAATACTGCTTAAATCAAAGGACATAGAGAGTTTGAATGAATATGGAGAGTGTGGGTCACATTTTCAATTTTTTTTTTTTTTTTGAGACAGAGTTTCGCTCTTGTCTCCCAGGCTAGAGTGCAATGGCGCGATCTCGGCTCACTGCAACCTCTACCTCCCATATTCAAGCGATTGTCCTGCCTCAGTCTCCCAAGTAGCTGGGATTACAGGCGACTGCCACCATGCCCGGCTAATTTTTGTATTTTTAGTAGAGACAGGTTTCACCATATTGGCCAGGCTGGTCTTGAACTCCTGACCTCAGGTGATCCACTCGCCTTGGCCTCCCAAAGTGCTGGGATTACAGGCGTGAGCCATCATGCCCAGCCTCAATTGTTTTTAAAATCTAAACTTGACTATAGTTTAATTTTTCATTTAAGTCTGCATTCTAACTTGCAGGGCAGAACATGTAATGGGATCAGTTAACCACTCCAATTTGAACATCTTAAAGTTTGGATCAGTTTTAGCCCAAAGGACCAAAGTGGGTTGGAATTTGTTATAAGGTGAATTTCCAGCTAGCAGGGAAGGACAAGAGGCCACAGAACTTGGCCATTCAAAGTGCGGTCCACAGACCAGCTGCGCCAGCATCACCTGGGAGCTTGTTACTAGGTTGATGCAAAAGCTATTGTGGTTTTTGCCGTCAAAAGTAATGGCAAAAACCTCAATTACTTTTGCACCAGTCTAACCGAAATGCACAATCTTGGGCTTCAGCCCAGAGCAACTGAATCTTAATCTGCATTTCAACAAGAGCTCCAGGTGTTTCTTATGCACATCAGGTTGGAGAAGCTGCCTTCTAGACAGTGAAAATTGCTACTGCCAGTTGTCTAATGGCTTTAGTAGAAAAGATAGTTCACTGTGAATATTAAAACATGCTATCCAAAGATAGCAAAAAACCTTCAATAATTTTAATTTGGCTGGTTCTTTTGAAAACATTCTTTATAGTAGAGCCCAGCTTTAAAAAAGTGAAATATCGGCTGGGCGTAAATATGGGGTAAAACAAACATTAAAACAATTCTGGTGTAAAAAAACAACGTCTTGATACAGATTACTAAAGAGCTCACGCCTGTAATCCCAGCACTTTGGGAAGCTGAGGCAGGAGAATCGCTGGAATCCAGGAGGCGGAGGTTGCAGTGAACTGAGATCGCACCATTGCACACCAGCTTGGGCAACAAGAGTGAAACTCTGTCTCAAAAAA
>NW_012115599.1:10022002-10022416 GCF_000951035.1 Colobus angolensis palliatus
AGTTAAAATCTATGGTATATTCATACAATGAAATCAACAGTAGAGTTAAAATCAACAGTAGAGTTAAAATCTATGGTATATTCATACAATGAAATACTCTAGAAAGTCTTCATAGCATGTAGATAATCTACATACTAGAGTATAGTAAATATGGTACGTATGAACAAACATCTGCTACACATGACAACACAGCTAAGTCTGACAAACATAATGTTGAGTAAAGTGAGCCAAACACCAATGTGATACCATTTATATATGTAAAGTTTGTAATGCAATTCTATGTATATAAAGTTCAAAAATAGGAAAAACGGATTCAAGCTGATAGAAGTCAAGACAGTGCTTAACTTTGAGTAGTGACTGCGAAAAGATGAAAAGGGGGCTGCTAGAGTGTGGAAATATTCTATTTCTTAATAT
>NW_012115599.1:10023756-10025465 GCF_000951035.1 Colobus angolensis palliatus
TATTTTAATGTATATATTACACATCAATAAAATGTCCTTGCCTGTTAGAGAAACATATTAAAGTATTAATGAATAAAATGGTATGATACTTTAGATTTTCTTAGAAAACTTCAGAAAAATAATTAGGCATGGGATAGATGAAACAAAAATATAGACTGCTAATACTTTTTTAAGCTGTGTGATAGTTACATGAAAGTTCACTATTCTATTCTCTCTACTTTTGTGTATTGGAAGAATGTTTTCATAATAAAAAGCTACAAAAAAACCACAGGTACAATTTTAGTCTTAGTGTAGAGAAGGACATAAAACCCAAAAGTCATAAATGAAAAAAATGTTGATGGCTTTAGCATCCATTCCAGTTCCCTTCCTCCCTGCCTTCTGTTGTAAAGGCTACAAAGTGAAATGTCGACATCGCTAACCCCCTGGCACTGAGACTGTCCATATGACCCTTAATGCTACTTAATGAGCTTTAGGCAGAAATATATTCTACCTACATACATAAGCAATACAAATAAAAGTAACAATGAAGTGCTATCCATTTTCACCTATTAGATTGATGATGATAAAAAATTGTTACTCCCAACTGTTGTTGATAGTTCGAAGACACATTCTTCTACACTATTGGCGGAAATATAAGTTCATATAAAACCCCTTGGAAGAGTACTTTGGAAATATCTATCGAAATTCTCCTGAAAGCAACAGCCACATTTGAATGGTAAGAGTAAGAATGGAAAGGAAACAACAGATACGAAAGCCTAAGTAGAGTCTAATTAATTTGCTGACTGAATATGGATGAAAAGGTCAAACGTTACTAGGGCATTAATAGAAATAAGGAAGTCATACACACTTGTTCGGGCAAGCAGTTAATAATTCAATTTTTCTGTTACTGCACAACGAAGACAATTTTTTAATTCCCTCTAGGTCCAGAATCTAGATGTTAATACATATATTTATATAGAAGATTTGTAATTTCATTAAGTATTAATCCAGGAACTCAAAAGGAAGGAAACAGAATGCCACTTAGCCTTAGCTACAAGTAGGACCTACTCATAAAGAAAACACACTTCAAATAGTGGTGAGAGACTTTTTTTGCCTGACCAACTGGCAAAGATTTTTTTTTTTTTTTTTTGAGACGGAGTCTTGCTCTGTCACCCAGGCTGGAGTACAGTGGCGTGATCTCAGCTCACTGCAACCTCTGCCTCCCCATTTCAAGTGATTCTCCTGCCTCAGACTCCTGAGTAGGTGGAACTATGGGCACCCGTCACCACACCTAGCTAATTTTGTACTTTCAGTAGAGACGAGGTTTCAGCATATTGGCCAGGGTGGTCTCAAATTCCTGACCTTGTGATCCGCCCACCTCAGCCTCCCAAAGTGCTGGGATTACAGGCATGAGCCACCATGCCTGGCCAAAGATTTTAAAAAATAACCTAGATTAGCAAAGATGCAGAGAAATGAGTACTGTCATATACTGCTGGTGGGAGTGTAAGGGATTACAACTTTTAGAAGACAATTTTAGAGTAGATAGCAAAAACTTTTAAAAAATGTTAGGTCTTGTGATCCAGCAATTCCAACTCTATCTGAAAAGTATATGCAGATATGCTTAAAATAATTTTTTAATCAAAGTAATATATGCACATGGTTGGGTTTTTTGTTCTGTTTTGTCGCTATTGTTTTTAGAGACAAGGTCTGGCTAAGTTGCTCAGGCTAGC
>NW_012115599.1:10025751-10037048 GCF_000951035.1 Colobus angolensis palliatus
GCCCATCTCGGCCTCCCAAAGTGCTGGGATTACAGGCTTGAGCCACCGCGCCCGGCCAAATCTACCACTTTCAAGAACGTTTTAGTCATTTCATCTACTACTTACTTCTTTGTGTTTAAATAATTTGCTCATTCAGGCTTTTTCTTGATTTATCAACTTAAGACATTGTCTACAGATATCCTGTTAAAGTAGTTGAGGATTTCACTCTCTTACTCAGTCTCCACTTCCTTTCCCCACTTCCTCTCACTATAGCTTTTTCATAATCTTTAAATGTCATAAGGCAGGACTTTTTGGTAAAAACAAAACCTTGTTTTCATAGGGCAAAAGTGTTTTGATTAATTTGGTAATAAGTATTTACGTAATTATGACTATGTAAAGATTTCTAAATATCAAAGGGATAGCAATATTTTTTTCCAAATCTCCAAACATAAAAACATCCAACAACCTAGCAGTTGCATTTTTTTCTCAAGACCTTCCTCTCATATCCCTCTAACTCCTCATCTAATCAGGACTGACTGCTCCATAGACTTGGGGCATAGTTGTCATTCTTGGACTTCTCCTCACTATCCTGTGTTAGCTCTCTCATTTCCTGGACTACTTTTTCTTTCTCAGTTTACTCTCCAGTATTCCTGAAATAGAATTTCCTAAGAAAAGGTACATATAGGTAAAATTCTGAGTCCTTGAATCTCTGAAAATGTCTTTTTTTGAGACAGGGTCTTACGCTGTTGCCAGACTGGAGTGCAGTGGCATGATCGTGGCTCATTGCAGCGCCCATCTCCCAGGCTCAGGTGATCCTCCCACCTCAGTCTCCAGTGTAGCTGGGACTTCAGGTGCGTGACCTTCCATGCCTAGCTAATTTTTTTTTTTTTTTTTTGTATTTGTAAAGACACGGTTTTGTCATGTTGCCCAGGTTGGTCTCGAAATGCTGAGCTCAAGCCATTCACCTGCCTTGGCCTCCCAAAGTCCTGGGATTACAGACATGAGCCATCACACCCGGCCAAAATGTCTTTACTCTATCCTCATACTTTATTGGTGGTTTGGTTGGATCTAAAATTCTTAGCGAAACCTAATTTCTCTTCAGAATATTGAAGATAATAGCCCTTTGCTTTCTAGAATTCAGTGACAATGTTGAGAAGCATGAAGTTATTGTTTCTCCTTTCTTTTGATCTGATCCTTTTCCTCTCTTTGGAAGCTTTGATGGTGTTTATTCCCAGTGCTGTAGTTTTTTTCTTCTTCATTTTTGTTTGATACTCTCTGGATCTCTTACTGGCTAAACAATAGAATTTCTGGTTGATTCTTTAAGCCTCTTACCTTTTTTCTCCAGTGTTCCATCTCTTTGTCTCCTTGTTTGACTTTCTGGGAGATGTCATCAATGTTCTCATGCTCTTCTTTTCTGCTTTTAAATTCAGTGATTTTATTTTAAATTCCCAAATGCTTTTTTTTTTTTTTTTTTTTTTTTTTTTGTTGAGACGGAGTCTCGCTCTGTCGCCCAGGCTGGAGTGCACTGGCCAGATCTCAGCTCACTGCAAGCTCCGCCTCCCGAGTTCACGCCATTCTCCTGCCTCAGCCTCCCAAGTAGCTGGGACTGCAGGCGCCCGCCACCTCGCCCGGCTAGTTTTTTGTATTTTTTAGTAGAGACGGGGTTTCACTGTGTTAGCCAGGATGGTCTCGATCTCCTGACCTCGTGATCCGCCCGTCTTGGCCTCCCAAAGTGCTGGGATTACAGGCTTGAGCCACCGTGCCCGGCCCCAAATGCTTTTTAAAAATAATTTTCTTTAGTTCCCTGCATCATCTTGGTTTCCTCTGAGTTCCTTTTTGGTTGGTTTGTTACCTTTGCTATTATGAGCTTTTCCCAATTATCTGGTGATTCTTGGGTTTTTGTTCTTTTTGCATGTGTGTTTACATGACAGAAATAAACTAAAAAGGTATATTGGAAGGCCTTGCTGGAGTGAGGAGGACAGGTCAAATGGTGGGTTTCACTTATGGTGATTGGTTGGTACGCCAGTCTTTTATTGGCCAACTACCAAATGTCAGTACGAGAAAGCAAAGTAACTTAGTTTCTCCATAGAAGAAACTAAATTCTCCCATCTTAAGTTGCATTTTGTGAGCAAGGTGTAGAAATGAGTCTGACCATCCACTGTTCAGCCAGAACATTTAGGCTGATGCAGCCAAGGAAATTCAGGTTAGATGTCTGTAACATGTACATCTGCATTAAAAAGTAGTCTGAAAGTACATATACCAAAATGTTAAACTAGTTATCTCTTAGTTGTGGATTCATGGGTTATTTAAATTCTCTTTTTTTATGTAAATTTTCTAATTTTTCTACAAAAGTAACTATTTGATTTTTTAAAGTATGTAAATAAAATCAAACCATAAAAAACACCCAATTTCTTAAATGGACAAAATATTTCAACAGATATTTCATCAAAGAAGGTATATAGATAGCAAAATAAGTACATGAAAAGATGTACAATACTTTTTGTAATTAGAGAAAAACAAAACCACAACGAGATACTACTATATACTCATTGAATGGCTTTTATAAAACAACACATATACTACCAAGTGCTGGTAATGGTAATGGTGTACAGCAATTTTCATACATTGCTGATGGGAATGCAAAATGGTACAGCCACTCTGGAAAACAGTTGACAGTTTTCATGAAGTTAAACACATACCACATGGCCAATAATCCTACTCCTAGATATTTACCAAAGAAAAATGAAAGTGTATGTTCACACAAAAATCTGTACATGAATATTTACAGTAGATTTATTCATAATAGCCAGAACCTGGAAACAACCCAAATATCCTTCAACTGTAGGATATTCCTTTGATATTCCATAGTATGAATACCTCCATACTATGGAATACTACTCAACAATGAAAATAAATAAACTATTGATACATATTACAACAATATGAACAAATCTCAAATGCATTATATTAAGTGAAAGAAGCCAGACTCAAAGGCTATATTCTTTCTAATTTCATTTATATGACATTCTGAAAAAGCAAAACTATAGGGACATAGGACAGATAGGTCGTTGCCAGGGGTCAGGGGCAAAGGGACAAGCTAACAAAAGGACAGTATGAGAGAATTTTTTGAGTGATGGCACTTTCTGTTTCTTGATTATATGACTCTATGCATTTGTCAAAACGCATGGTATCATGTGCTAAAATGAGTGACTTTTAGTGTATAGAAATTTTTCGGGCCGGGCGAGGTAGCTCGCACCCGTAATCCCAGCATTTTGGGAAGCTGAGGTGGGCGGATCATCTGAGGTCAGGCGTTCAAGACCAGCCTGGCCAACATGGTGAAACCCCGTCTCTACTAAAAAATCCAAAAATTAGCTGGGCGTGGTGGCGGGCACCTGTAATCCCAGCTACTTGGGATGCTGAGGCAGGGAGAATTGCTTGAACCTGAGAGGCAGAAGTTGCGGTGAGCCGAGATCACACCGCTGCACTCCAGCCTGGTAACAGAGTGAGGCTCCATCTTAAAAAAAAGAAAGAAAGAAAAGAAAAATAAATTTAAAAAGTACAAATATAAACAACACTGTGTATTAAAATTACAACTTACAAAACTTTTAAATTAAAAGCTAAATATTTCAGAAGGATCCTATGTATGGTTCCTCTAAATAGCAAGACCCCTCTGGCATTAAAATATAATGAAATTTGGCCGGGCATGGTGGCTCACACCTGTAATCTCAGCACTTTGGGGGGCTGAGTCAGGCGGATCATGAGGTCAGGAGTTTGATACCAACCTGGCCAATATAGTGGAAACCCCATCTCTACTAAAAATACAAAAATTAGCTAGGTGTGGTGGCATGCTACCACATAAGGTTGGAAGCAAATTAGCATGATAGGCAAAGTAGTCCCAGCTACTCAGGAGGCTGAGGCAGGAGAATCACTTGAACCTGGGAGATGGAGGTTATGGTGAGCTGAGATCATGCCACTGCACTCCAGCCTGGGCAACAGAGCAAGACTCCATCTCAAAAAATTATATATATATATATATTTTCATATATACATGAAATTTATAAAATTTATAAAATGTATAAAATTAACTCACACATAAAGATTCTGGCACATATCTATTGCACATTGTCTGAACACTGGCAATGCTGAGCCCGTGAAGTCATAAGAACTGCATCTTTATCCTCGGAAAAGATGAGACATTGGTCAAAGAGAACCTGATGTGACACAGTGAAATTAATACAACTCCATTCCTACTATTCCATTCATTAAACACATATTTATAAATATTTGTAAGTATTTGTTAGTTGCTTATTATATAAAAGCTTATGACAACGCAGAGAATACAGAGATAAATCATGAATCATATGCAAAGATCTAGTAAGGGAAACTAACCACAGAGTATGTCACATAGCCACATTACCAGGCAGGAAATGACTAGTGCTGCATGAGCGGTATGGAGGAGGGATTCAGAGTAGAAGATTACTCTTTCTTAGTAGTGAGGTCAGAGATGGCTGTTTGGACTACACTGCATTTTTAAAAGGGTATTTGAAGAAGAGGTCAAATTTGAAATGCAGAATTGGGCATGTGGGACCTGGGAAGGAGCCCAGGGAAGGCAATTCAAGCAAAAAAGAAAACAAAGCGAAATGAAACTCATATAATTTTTCTTACATATGGTGGGGAAGTAGCTGTAAAAACACTAGCTATTACCCTTATCATCATCATCATTATGTGAACTCTATGTGACACATGGACTACTTTGCCTATCATGCTAATTTGCTTCCAACCTTACTTATCGTAATAGCCATTGTGTTCTTCCAGCAGAATCTTCAGTGTTAGCCCAAAAGTTCTTGGGGTCTAATCACCTGAAACATGATTTTGTTGACTCTGTCATTAAACGTTAAAATGTGTGATTATTCAGTAAAAAATATATCTCTTCTGTCACTCTTTTTCCCCATGCCTCCTTAGCCATTGTGAATAATATCCTCTTAAAAATGCCACATAAAATCATACATCTCTGGTATTCTCGTTAATATTAAAATGTATTTTAAATTCTCCTGTCCCTGTATTATTCAACCAGATAAAAAGGAGGAACAGATCAATTTTCATGTGCCCTCTGTAATTGCAATTTTCAGTACTTCAACCATGTCCCTTTATACTCTTTTCTATTTTGCCGGCTAAATAATCACTTTGAGTCAGTTGCTGCAGTGAAACTTGAAACCTGAACATTGAAGAAGCCTGCAATTTAGCAGAAAACAAGTCACACCAGGCTCTGCTGCTCCAGCTGCATATTGAAGATCGAGTCTCTTTAAAAATACCCTTATATTTCTAGTTAGTTTTGTTGCTATAACATAATTCAAGCCTTAAATAACTTTGCAAAGTTGTTTTTTGAAGAATATTATATATTCATACCTACCCACAAGTTCTAAGTGGCCCACTATAATCTTATAAGATCATAGTGATGTGATATATAACTGTATAGTGATATGATATATGATATAGTGACGATGTATGATATAACTATAATCTTATAAGACTGTAGTGATGTGATATATAACACGGCTTAAACATAATTTGTGGGAAATGACATGTGCTGGTTAAATGAATTTTGTGGTTACGCCCTTTTATCTTTCAATCTTGTCGCATGATTCAGGATTTTGAGTTGCTTCGTTTCTGAAAATGATGCTGTTACTGAGAGCAGAACCTATGCTGCTAGATGCTGTTTTGATGTTCTTTTGCTGCTGTTGTCATTTGTTGTCGTCATTTGTCTCTACTAAGGGCAGATCCTTTCCCCTTCTCTCTTCTCTCTTCTGTCTCTTCTCTCTCTCTCTTTTTCTCTGTCTGCTTTATGTGTGTGTGTGTATGTGTGTGTAACTGAGGTGCCAATTAATGCCAGTTAATTGGGTTCTGATTAACTTGGGGTTTTACTATTAGCAGGCCAAATTACCTCACCCCTAGAAACACCTGGAATATATTCCCTTCTTTTTTTCTCCCAGTCACTATTCCTTCTTAATTAAAACAAAACAAAACTTATTCACAAAGCTATGTCTCCCAACTACTTGTGAAAACTCATTGTTAACAGCTATGAAAAGCCCATTTATACTTCAGTTTGCCAAGTTGATATTTGGTAGTTCTGAATATATAAAACCTCTTTGGTTATCAAGAGAGAATACAGCCTATATTGGTTTGTTCTCATGCTGCTATGAAGAAATGCCGGAAACTGGGTAATTTATAAAGGAAAGAGGTTTAACTGACTCACAGTTCCACAGGGCTGGGGAGGCCTCAGAAAACTTACAATCATGATGAAAGCGGAAGCAAACACGTCCTTCTTAACATGGCAGCAGGAAAGAGAAGAATGAGCCAAGAGAAGGGGGAAGCCTCTTAAAAAATCATCAGATCTCATGAGAACTTACTATCACGAGAATAGCATGGGGGAAACTGTCTCCATGATTCAATTACCTCCTACCGGGTCCCTCCCACGACATGTGGGGATTATGGGAACTACAATTCAAGATGAGATTTGAGTGGGGACACAGCCAAACCATATCACAGCCTATAAGGTATGAAGAAATAGGGCAGATCTAACAATGATTTGCACAGTCCTGAGCCCTAGACAGTGGGGGAAATGGTTGGCATACCAAAAAGGCACCACTACCACCATTAATTTATTCAGCAAATTTTTAAAAAGTCTACTATGTGCAAATCACTATACTAAGGGCCATAAAGAGGACAAGGCATGGTCTAGTAGTTTAATATGGAGACTAATAGTTTGAGCAGAGCTAGTATGTCATACACGCCATGTTCATGGTTCAGGAAATAATATAGCAATTCAAAGGAGGATGATGTCACTTCTGGGTATGTGATAAAGGAAAATTCTGTAAAAGAGATGACGTCTGAGCTGATCCTTGAAGAAGGCGTAAGATTTTAGTAGGCAGAGTTGACAGAGTCCAGTGAAACCAAAGAGGCAGGAAAGCCCAAGTGTGTTCAGGGGCTGTGAGGAAAGATGCATGAATGAGAAAAATGACAAAAAGGGTTAGAAAGGCAGGTAGGATTCAATCAGGGAAAACTACTCCCAGCTAGAGTTTGAACCTTATTCCAAATAAATGAATACTTTTGACCAAAGCCCTGGTCAAGGGCTCAGACTTTTTATCAGATAGATTTGAGCTCCAATCCTGATTCTACTTACTATTTCTGATATTGAGCAAGTCACCCTCAGGTTGATCACCTCTATCTCACCGGGCTGCTGTCAGGTTTAAGTTTAACTGGGATATGAAACACTCACTCATTCTGAAAATATTTACTGACCCTTCACTGTATATGTCCCAGACACTGAGCTTTGTACTGATAATACAGAGATAAGGGTAGAAACCCTTCCTTCAAGGAACACATGAGCCAATGCTTAAGGCAGATAAGTAAACAGAAAACTACAATATAGTATGAGTGAGCACAGGGGCAGAGGTGTTCAATAACTCAGATCGGGGGTGGGGGTGGTAAAGAAAACTGACCAGAGGAGGTACTCCCTGAGGCACCTCAAAGGATTCTTTGAAGAGGGATAGGAATAGAACTTACTTTCTAAGGTCTGATTATTTTTATTAGCCTTTATGTTAACATGTAGTTTCTAGCACACAAACATTTAAAACTCTAAGTAAATTTTTGTTGTTATTGTTATTCACTTTCATCTGTCTGGTTGATTGTTTTTGTCTTATTTCAAAGTCAGAAAAATAGAGATGGAGTAGGACAGAGTACCCTATTTCTCAGGTGACCAAAAGGAAGAAGAAAAGAGTCCATTTGCAATCATGATAGCAGTGGAAGAGCCAAATCCCTGAGACACATGATAAAATGAAATAATTAAAGGGAAGTTAGCCTAACACGAAGTAGGAAATCTGGGTTCTCATTTGCAGGAGATCTGTTACAGACATTTGTTGGGTTTTCAACCCACATTTATTTCTTCTTTTGAAACAGGGCCACTGTTTTGTTTTGTTTGAATCTTTACCTATTTGTATTATATGTGTTCTGGTGAAGCTGACTATTTGACTCTGACTTCATGCTTCATGAGTTGGCTGTGATTCAGGCTTGGCCAATTAGAGTCTCACATTGGTCATGGTGATTGGATCAGAGATGAAGGCATGATCCAATTAGAGCCAGAGTCTATGTGGGACTTTTGCGGAACTCCTAAGACAAGTATGCCTTGGCTTCTACTTGTTTGAATGTGGCAAGTTGTAGACTATGAGCTACTGGTCGCCATATTTCCGCCACTTGCCACCACTTGCAGCCTTAGATTGAAGTCAGTCAACAGGGAGGAGAGCAGGGATCCTCACAGTACAATGTAAAGTCCATGGGGACAGGAAGCTTGGCTTTATTTTTAAATCTTTTTTTATTGACACATCATTCACATACAGAAAAAAAATGTACAAAACAAATGTTTGAGTCAAAAATTATTACAAAATGAATACATCCATTTGTCTACCACCTAGATGAAGAAATAGTACATTACCCCCTCATGCTTCTCCCAATCACTATACCTTCTCTCCTCCTAACTAATAACATCATCATTTGACAGTTTTTAAAGTTATATAGATGAATGGAATATATACTTGTGTATCTGGCTTCTGTCACTCAACATTGTAAATGTCTTTGGTACCTATATGCCTTCATTTCTATTGAATATATTTCTGATAATAGAATTGCTGGATCATGGAGTACACAAATATTCCACTTTAGAAGATTATTGCCAAATTATCTTCTGAAGTGATTGTATCAACTTACTCTCCTACCCTAGTGTGTACCTGTTATTGCATATCCTAGGCAACATTTGGTATTATGAGTCTTTAAACATGAATGTACGGAATATCATATTGCACTTTACTAATTACTAATGAGGCTGAATACCCTTTCATATGTTTATTGGCTATTTGTATGTCCTTTTTTGTGGAGTACCTATTAAAGTGTCTATTGAGTTACCCATTTTTTTTTCTTTTTTGATTTGTAGGAGATGTTAAAATTTTTATCTTTTAAAATATCCTGAATATAAGGCCTTTTTAGCTCCCGGTGTTGCAAATACCTTCTCCCACTGGGCTTGCCTTTTTATTCTTTTAATGCTGCCATTGGACAAACAAATGTTCCTAATTTTTTTTTTTTTTTTGAGACAGAGTCTCACTCTGTCAGCCAGGCTGGAGTGCAGTGGCTCAGTCTCGGCTCACTGCAAGCTCCGTCTACTGGGTTCACACCAGTCTCCTGCCTCAGCCTTCTGAGTAGCTGGGACTACAGGTGCCCACCACCATGCCCGGCTAATTTTTGGTATTTTTAGTAGAGATGGGCTTTCACCATGTTAGCCAGGATGGTCTCGATCTCCTGAGCTCGTGATCCACCCGCCTCGGCCTCCCAAAGTGCTGGGATTACAGGCATGAGCCACTGTTCCTAATTTTAATGTGCTCAAATTTACCCACCTTTTCCCTTATGGTGGTTCTTTTTGTGTCCTAGAGTAAAATATTCTTCAATATTATCTTCTATAAGCTTAATTATTTTTCCATTTAACATTTGGATCTATAATCCACATGGAATTAATTTTTTGTGTGGGACATAAAGTAGGAATCAAGGTTTGTTTGTTTTTTAAAACATATGGCTCTCCAATTGACGCAGCCCTATTAATTTGAAGACATCATTTCTTAATGCTCTGCAGTGTAACATTTTTCATAAATCAAGTGTCTATGTATGCAAGGGTTTGTTTCTGGACTATCCATTCTCTTTGATGAGTCTATCTATCCTGATATTAATATTGCTTTACTATACTAATACCATATTATATTATTGTTTTATAATAAACCTTTATAAACAGTAGAGTAAGTCCTTTCACCTTGTTCCTCTTCTTCAGAGTGTTTTGGCCATTCTTTGCCCTTTGTATTTCCATACACATTTTAGAAGCATGTTTCTGTTTTCTACAAATAATCCTGTTGAGATTTTCGTTGGGATTGCTTTGGATCTGTAAATCAGTTTGGGGAGACTGACATATTTACAACATTAAAATTTCCAATCCATGAACATGACATATATTTCTATTTATTTAGGTTAACTTTAATTTCTCTTAATAAAATTCTGTAGTATTCTGTATAAAGAGGTCTTGTAGTCTTTCATTACTTTTGTTCATAGGTATTTGATATTTTGTGCAATTGTAAATATTAACTAAAATTTAAAAAAAATTTTCTGTTTGTTACTGGCATATAGAAAAATAATTGAATTTTTTTATATTGACTTTATCTATTAGGTCCCTATGGCTGCAAGACAAATTGTTGCACATTTTGCGTCTTAAAACACAAATTTATTACCTTGCAGTTTCCATGAGTTAGTAGTTTACATACAGATTGGCTATGTCAAAAGATCTGCTTATGGTCTCAGTAGGCTGAAATCAAGTTATCAGCCAGGGCTAATATCTCACCTGAGGCTCAGGATCCTCTACCAAACACACAGGTTATTGGCACAACTCAGTTCCTTGCAGGGTAGAGCTGAGCTTCCTCTTTTCATATTGGTTGTCATCCGGCAGCCACTCTCAGCTTCTAGAGGCCGCTACAATTTCCTGCCATGTGGTCCTCTCCAAAACATGGCATTTCACCTCTTGAAGGTCAACAGGAGAGCATCTCTCTTGCTTCAAATATCTCTGACTTCTAATGTCTCTGACATCTAGACTGTCTCCTAAAAGGGCTCACCTAATTATATAAGGGCCACCATGATAACCTCCTTTTTGACTAATTCAAGTTCAACTGACTGAGAACCTTAATTACATGCACAAAATTCCTTCACCTTTGCCATACAGCATAACCTAACCATGGAAGTGAAATCTCACAATATCACATGCCCACCACACTTAAGGGGAGGTGTTCACATAGATTGTACATCTATTGTACTGGCATCTTTGGGGACAACTTAGAATTCTACCCACTACACCTTGTTTCTAGCAATTTATTAATTCTAGTAATATATTTATGGAGTCATTGGAATTTTTAAAAAATGCATTCATATTATCTAAATATAATAACACTTTTATTTCTTCTCAATTCTTTTTTTTTTGAGATAGAGTCATGCTCTGTCGCCAGGCTGGAGTGCAGTGGTGCAATCTTGGCTCACTGCAACCTCCACCTCCCAGATTCAAACGATTCTCCTGCCTCAGCCTCCCAAGTGGCTGGGACTCAGGTGTGCACCACCACACCCAGCTAATTTTTGTATTTTTAGTAGAGATGGAGTGCAGTGGCGTGATCTTGGCTCACTGCAACCTCCACCTCCCAGGTTCAAGTGATTCTCCTGCTTCAGCCTCCCTAGTGGGATTAAATAGG
>NW_012115599.1:10037098-10049004 GCF_000951035.1 Colobus angolensis palliatus
GCCTCCCAAGTGGCTGGGACTCAGGTGTGCACCACCACACCCAGCTAATTTTTGTATTTTTAGTAGAGATGGAGTTTCACCATGTTTACTAAGATAGTCTCAATCTCTTGATCTCATGATCCACCCACCTCAGCCTCTCAAAGTGCTGGGATTACAGGCATGGGCCACAGCGCCCAGCCTTCTTCTTAATTCTTATATTGTTAAAAATGTCTTTTTCTTGAATTATTGCACTGACTAGAACCTCCAGTACAATGCTGAAAAGAAGCAGTGATAGTGGGCTTGCTTGTCTGTTGTACCATTGCATCTCAAGTGCCTAAAATGGAGTATGAGACACAGCAGCTTTTCAATAAATATTTTTAAATGAATGACAGCATGACTGAGAGATGGGGAAAGACTGGTTCCTGCTTGATCATTTAAGCTGCTAGATCCCACCATGTCTTAAGTCATCCCTAACCTTGGACTTTTTAATGACAAGAAGCAATAAATTTGTTCTCCCTTTTTATGTTGTTTTTCACCATGTTAGCCAGGATGGTCTCAATCTCTTGACCTCATGATCTGCCAGCCTCGGCCTCCCAAAGTGCTGGGATTACAGGCGAGAGCCACCACGCCCAACTGGAATTATCTTTAATAGCTACCCATTTCTTAGCTTCTTTGTCCAACCAATCACCCAGTACCATCAATTCTGTCTCAAAGGATACCTCTTTGATCTGTTGTTATGGACTGAATGTTTGTGTCCCCCCACAAATTCATATGTTGAAGCCCTAACCCTCAATGTAATGGTATTTGGAGGTTTAGACTTTGGAAGGTAATTAGGTTTAGAAAGGGTCAGGATGGTGGGGCTCCCCTGAAGGGATTAGTGTCTTTATAAGAAGAGGAGGAGACTGAAGTTTCTCTCTCACTCTCTACCATGTGAGGACATAGGTAGAAGGCAGTCATCTACAAGCCAGGAAGAGAACCCTCACCAGAAACTTGACCATACGGGCACCCTGAGTTCAGCCTCTGGAACTGTGAGAAATAAATTTCTGGTGTTTAAGCCAACCAGTCTATGGTATTTTGTTATGGCATCCCAAGCCAACAAAGACATCTGTCTAACTGCTCTTAGTCTTTACCTGACACCTGGACCCCTTGGATACCCTTCTAACTGCAGGTGCCACACCTTCTCTTGGTCATCTTCACTAATTCACGTTCCACATAGCGGGTCAAACTGATCTTTTAAAAACATGCTTATGTCATCTCATTGCCCAAAGCCCTATTATAGTTTATAATAAGGCTCAAACTCCACCAAGACCTACACCTTCTTGTATGCTCTGGCTTTGGCCCAATTGTCTCATTTAACGCCAGCCACATTGGTCCTTTGTTTCCTCTACTCACCTACTAGTTCTTCATGCCTCAGAGCCTCTTTCTGCTGGCTGTTTCTTCTTCACCACCAGTACTCCTCTTCTTTGACCAACTCCTATTCATTTTTCAGTTTAAATGTTGCTTTCTTGGACAAGGATTCTCTATTTATCTATGTTAAATTATACTCACCTTGACAAGCTCTCCTAACTTCTGCCTTCTCATGATATACATCCTAACTATTGTCTAACACTTCCTATAATTGTTTAATGTCTGTCTTCTCACTCCAGATTGTAAGTTCTATGACAGCATGAACTGAACCAGTCTTGCTTGCTGCTAGCATATAGGACCAAGAATGCCCTTGATAAATATCTGGATGTTTATTTGGGAATGAGGATGTGTGCTGGGGGTTAAGGAGTACTTGGATAGAAATATTTTTCCTACCACTTCATTACAATAAAAGACTTAGAATGAGGATCACAATATTGGTTCCACCATTAAGAGGAATCATAATTTTGATAAAATTTAACCTCATTCTGGGGGCAAGTAGTGAGTAACTGCGGTAGCCTCCAATATACTAGAGCAAAATATAGGTGGGTCAAGCAGGCAGTAAAGAATAAGCAATTTCCTTCTTGGATGCCATTAACCAAAGAGAGATGCTGACCACCTGGAATCAAAGCAGCACTCCACTGGCATGCATTGAGTGAGCCAGTTTAATCATAAAGACAAAGCCATTTATACAAGCTTTTTGTTTACTCATTGATTTGATATATGCTTGTTGTAGAGATCTGTAGGGGGGAAAAACTGTCAGTAGTCTGACTTTCAATTTGTAATAGACATGGAAATACGTATGCTTTGTAAATGTGTCCTTTATGCTCATTTTACCATTTCTTTTGCTATGCATACTGATCTGCAAAGTAAAGTTGGGACAAACTTAGAAGAATAGAAATAGGCTTTTGCATATTTATGAAGGAAGAATACACAAAAATAGGCTATACATTTTCTAAAATACTGGATTCTTGCAAGCAAACATGAGATCTATCTTTGGACTTAAGAACTGGTAAAGAGTATTTAAAATAATAAATTAATGTATATTGATTATTTCCTAAGTTATTAAATATCTGTTACCAAGCAAAATCTTTCCTACAAGATGTTTTTTTCTTACAATTAATGAAAAACTTCATATTTCATAGTTTAGTGAAAGTTCTAACTTTTCCTTTGGGGACAGTGAGAGGAGAATACCTTTTTTTAAAATTCAACTAATAAGTAATTTCATTTAAGGTAATTCTTACTTTTTCAGCTATTTGTTGTTATAGCATTCCCTCAGTATAGTGTGAGGCAAAGATCACCTAGTCTTAATGTCCTTAAACCTGGTTTCTGATTGGAAATCAGCTGCCACCACTAAAACATGATCTGTCTCAGCCCTCATCTGTCAAATGAGAGACATCTGTTATTCTAAAAGTCTGATTTCAGTGATGTTTTCTTTCTTTTGAGTTTATGAATTCTATTTTATTTATTGGCTTAAAAGCTATTAAATAAAAGCATGGAAGGGAAAAAATGCTGTTCTAAATATAAAGTTAGATTTTTGAAAGTAAGACTTCTAAATTGAAACCAGATTCTGATTGAGAACTTTTTATTAGAGCTCAGGAATTCATAGCAGTAAAGAGAGTAAAAAAATACAGATGTTTTACTGCCTGGTGTAACGGGAACCAAATGACCAGACAGTGGCATGAGAATTAAATGATCTTCATAATGCATTTTGGTATCCAGGAAAATCCATTACATAATTGCAATCCATTGTTATATTAATCTCTTTGGATTATGTTGTTAATTTTTCCTGAGCATTTTGTGATGCTCAGGGTTGTTTTGTCTCTATTTGCCTTGTAAAATTTTCCTCACTGCTTGATTTTTTTTTCCATTTAAAAATATTATATAGTGGGGTAAGAATTTGTATCCCTTGTATTCCTACCGCTTAGGGGGTTCTTCCTGAGCAATGACTGGTGTTGTCACATACCCTGTTGATGTATAAGGTGGTTCCTGAGAAAATCCTTTGCGAGGCCAACCCTGGCTTCTATTTTTCTGGCAACGTATGGCTTGAAAATTGCCCACAATTTTCCTTGAGAAGTTTAAACAAAATTTCTCCTTTCCGTAAAGAAGTTTTAAATGAGAAATTTTTTTCCTGTCTGGGCGCAGTGGCTCATGTCTGTAATCCCAGCCCTTTGGGAGGCTGAGGTGGGCAGATCACCTGAGGTCAGGAGTTTGAGACCAGCCTGGCCAACATGGTGAAACCCCATCTCCATTAAAAATACAAAAAAATTAGCCGGGCATGGTGGTGCATGCCTGTGGTCCCAGCTGCTCAGGAGGCCTAGGCAGGACAATCGCTTGAACCCAGAAGGTGGAGGTCACAGTGAGCTGAGATTGCGCCACTGCACTCCAGCCTGGGCAACAGAGCGAGACTTTTTGTCTCAAAAAAAAAAAAAAAAACAAACTTTTTCCTATTAAATGTTTGACTGTTCTATCCTTATAGTTCTACTTCATTATAGAATTGCATATTTAAAACATTTTTCAAATCGTTATTACTTAAATTACTCCAAATGTAAAATAAGCCAAGACTATCATCTTGATCATAAATATAATAAATTAATAGTGGCTTACAAAAATCTTGAGCCCTATAACATATCAGTGGCAAGTTGTTTTCAAGATATTAGACTAACTGGTTATTTATTCTGCTTAGTGTATGAAAGAAAGTGGTGTATACTTATAAGAGCTAGTTTTTTTTTAGTCGTTCATTCATTATTTCAAGTATTTATTGAACTCTTACTTTGAACAGGCACTGTTCCAGGTGTTGGGTGGTAAAGTGGTAAGCAAAACAGAAAAAAATCCTTGCCCTCAAAGAGCTTGCGTTCATGTCAGGGACAGATAAACAATAAATAAGTAAAACATATGGAGGGTTAGATAATAATAAAGGCTAAAAGGAGAAAGTGGAAAAGCAGTTAAAGCATAGTGTTGTAATGAGAAATATGCATGTCAAGAAACACCTCACTGAGAAGGTGACATTTGAATGAAGACCTGAAGGAAGTAAGGGAGTTAGCTATGTGGACATCTGGGGAAATTCCAGGCAGAGAGAGGGGCAAGTGCAAATGCTCTGGGGCAGGGCCATGTCTGGTGTTTCCCAGGAATCGTGAGGAGCTCAGTTGTGAGAAATAGGGGGAGCAGGAGCAGATAAAGTCAGATAAGTAACAGTGGGATGAGATCACCTAGGGCCTTGCAAGAACTTTAACTTTTCTCTGAATGAGATGGGAGCTTCTGGAGGAATGACCTGATCTGACTTAAGTTTCAACAGGAGCAAGCTGACTATTGTTTTGAGAATAGACTGGTGGGGTCAGAGGGGAGAAGGCAGATATGGGGAGATGGGCTAGAAGACTTTTGCAACAATCCAGGCAAGTAGGATCATTGCACCGCACAACTCCAAGAAGCATTATTCACCCTGCTGTCTGTATGAACGGTGTCTTCGGTAATGAGCAATATATTACAGTCCAACAGTCACAGTCAAGGGCCCTGCAGGCAAGATGGCTTGGATCAGACTGGATGCAGTGTAAACGGTGAGAAGTCTTTAGTCTAGATATATTTCAAAGGTAGAAATAATAGAATTTGCTGACAAATTAGATGTGGTACATGAAAGTCAAGAATGATTTCAAGGTTGCCCACTAGTTTTATACATTATTAATATTCATTATGCCAAATACCATTTACTAAGGAGGGGTAATTCATAATTATTTTAGTTCAACAAGCATCTACTGAAAGTCTACTATGTAGTATACTGTTCCAGATTCTGTAGGGAAAATTTTTAAAAGTACGCCGCAACAACAACAGAAAATCCTGCCCTGGAAATATTTACAGTTTAGTTCTTTAGATAAATACTCCATAGAATAAAGAACCAAATACTGTATAAAGCAACATAAAGCAAAAATATGATAGCAGAACTAACAAAATGGTACATATAACCACTTTTCTAGGGAAATGGTCCAATTTGAAAGTAATCTTATATTTGTCAAGATATGCCTGTATCTCTGATTGTCATGCTCCTCTATTCTACTCAACAACATAGTCACTGTTTTCCTGTAGGAATATGACTCTTGTGTTTTCCATTCAAAATAGTTATTGAACTCTTACCTTGTATCAGGCATGGTACAGACACGTACCAGATATGCTCTGTGGTTGACTCCTGCTCCAGCAGGAAGTATATAAAAGGATTCACGTTTGAAGTAGGAATTATTTGTTTCATGTGCTCTTCTGTTGTGTCTTGGGTTGCGTTTTTCAGTTTGGTTGAGAATTCATAATTTTGCCTTGGCCCCCAGTTCCTATTTGTCCAGTTTCTGACCTGTCAATGTTCTCTCTCTCTCTCTCTATATATATATATGTATATATATAACTTTAAAAAATTCTTTTAAGAGATGAGGTCTCACTATATGGCCCAGGCTGGTCTCAAACTCCTGGGCTCATGTGATCCTCCCACCTTGGCCTCCCAAAGTGCTGGCATTACAGGCATGAGCCACTATACCTGGCTCTGACTTGTCAATTTTTATACCTTCTGACCACTGATCTTACTTGCAGCCCATGGGCTTATAAGGACTTTTGAGATCTTCTGGCTTCTCATGCCTCACCTCCGCCACCTCATTCACAGTCAAATTTTGCCCCTTCCTGTTCTGTGGGTTTCATTAATATAGCTTTCTTAATAATAACGATATAGTGAAGCTTATAATAATTATGATAGTTAACATTTTAAAGTACCAACCATGAACTAAGCATTAAATTATGCTATTTAAGTACAATCGTCCCTCAGTATCTGAGGATGATTGGTTCAAGGACTACCCCCTCTGCAGGTACCAAAATCAGGGATTTGAGCAAGTCTTTTATATTAAATGGCTAAGTACTTGCATGTAACCTACGCACATCCTCCCAGATACTTTAAATCATCTCTAGATTACTTATAATACTTAATGCAATGTAAATAGTTGTTATACTATATTGTTTTTATTGGTTTTTTATCATTTTAAAATATATATATTCAATACACAGTTGGTTGATTATATGGATGCGGAATCTGCAGATATGGAGGGCTAACTGTGCACTTTAAATGTAATTCTCACAGCACATCTATGAAGCTAAGTACTATCATTACCCCACAATGAACTGAGCTTTACAGAGCTTAAATAATATCCCCAAGGTTACTTAGAAAGTGGCAAAGCTGGAATACAAACTCAGAGCCCATGAACACTATTATGCCAGAACACGTCCTTTTGTGCCTTGTACCTATTGAACATGATTCAGAGGGAGAAATGAAGCCAACCCCAGCAAAGTTCTCTAAACTCTCAAAGCCTCTATGTCTAATAATGATCTTTCTAATGTTATGCATTTATCATTTTATTAATTTTTCCAAGCTCAAGTTGGAGATAACATTTGCAATACTATCCATCCTGTTTTTTAAGGTGTTGATACTAGAGTTGGTTTTGAATGGCCCTAGATACAGGTGCACACACGTACATGAACTCTGGACCCAGGATAAATACGTAGCAGTTGAAAGGGCAGAAATGCCAACTGGGACTTCTAACAGACCAGGTTCAAAATAAGAAGAGATGAAAGAGGGGTAACAAAGGGAGAAAACTAACAAGTGTTTATTGAGTATTTCATGTTACCAGTTACTGTGTTAAAATGCTCATTTAATCCTTACAGCTGTATTATTAGCCTCATTTTACATGGGAGAAAAATAAAGTGTAAAGAGATTATTTTTCTCTTTGCAGATGAACAAACTATGAATTAGAGGGACTGATAATACAGTCACATAGCTAAAATAAAGTCACAGCCAGGTTTAAAGCCCAAGGTTGGGCAAACTTCAAAGCCTGTGGTATTTTAATTACAGGCTCGAGGGTAGCCCTTCATGATTGGTACCATCAAAGGCAATCATGATTGTTCACACTTTTTGTGTGTGAGTGAAACTTGTGACCTGCTTGTAAACCACAGACTATAGAAAATATGCTAGGATATCACTCCATTTGGCTAGCAGACTCACTTTAGAGACTTTAAAGACACTCCTCACTGGCTGATGAAGTAAACAGCTGTGTTAGGGAAACCCACAAGGTGAGGAACTACAGGTGGCCTCTAAAATCTGAGGGCAGCCTTGAGCCAGCAAGGAGCCAGGGCTCTCAGTCTGTAAATGCAAGTAAATGAATGCTGCCAAACCTGAGGGAGATTGGAAGCAGATTCTTCCTCAGTCAAGCTTTCAGATGAGAATACAGGCTGATGGATGCTTTGATTGCAGCCTTGTAAGACCTTAAGCAAAGACAAATTAAGTTGTGCTCAGACTCCTGACTCACAGAAACCATGTCATAATAAATGTGTGTTGCTTTAAATTGCTAAATTGGTGATAATTTGTATACACCAATAGAAAACTAATATACCATAGTATCTTGGTTTTTCCCTATGCTTGGGGTGCAGTAAATTCTTAGTAGATTACAGCTACTATTATTATAATAATCAAAATGGAAATCTGAAATATCAAGGTCAAGAAAAAAGTTAACAGAGAAATTTAACAGAGTTAAATAATTGCTTCCAAAGTAACCAAGTGGCTGAAGTAGAAGACAAAAAGATATGTTGAAAACTTGTATATTACTCCCAACAAGTATTGAGTACATTATCACAGAAAATATTATAAATTTTCTAGTGATGCTTATATCTGCATTTAGCTTTAATATCTTACACCATACTCAAAGTAAACTGGAAATTTTCCTACATTAAGATAGTCCCATATTACCTATGAAGAAATATCAAAACAGTTTCAGGTTAGAGTCATATTGTTATAAATTATCATTTATATTTTTATATACTATACATTGGCTATATCAAAAATTATTAAAAAATTTAAATTATAAAAACACATATAATTAAATCTTTATATATATAACATTTAAGAATAGCTCAAATATGATGCATAAAATAATTCAGGACATTGGATAGAAAACCCAAACCCTAATGAAACAATTACCAGCTTGATACCTTCAGTTCATGAGTGCATATAAATTTTGTTTATCAAAGATAACTTATTTATACTAAACACACAATATAATTACATATATTTAGCTGAAGAGTAGGTTAAGAACTTGGATGGGTTTCCATTTGATAGATTCAAGGTTTTCTATCACAGAAAAAAGAAGCTAGTGCTTCTATCTTATTAAATTGCAAAATGATTTTTCTAATTGTTCATTCTATCAGTGCCCGCTTTCCCCTCTGTATTTATATTGCATGTGAATGTATAGTTTCTATCAAATAAATCATTAGAAAGGCAATGTTCAGGCTTGGCACAGTGGTTCATGCCTGTAGTCCCAGCACTTTGGGAGGCTGAGGCGGGTGGATTACGAGGTCAGGCGATCAAGACCATCCTGGCTAACATGGTGAAATCCCATCTCTACTAAAAATATAAAAAATTAGCCATGCGTGGTGGTGGGCACCTGTAGTCTTAGCTGCATTGGGAGGCTGAGACATGAGAATGGTATTGTGAACCCAGGAGGCGGAGCTTGCAGTGAGCCAAGATTGCGCCACTGTACTCCAGCCCGGGCCACAGAGCAAGACTCCGTCTCAAAAAAAAAAAAAAAAACAAAGCCAGTGTTCAGTGATAGACTAGATATGTTAACCTCACTACTGCCACCCACACAAATATGCACAGAATACACAGTAAACATAAACATAGGCCTTTTATAGGTGTTATGGCATTAGAAAATTTGCCATTCTCCCTCTAATTAGAACATATAACCTGGATGGACTATCACCTTTCATGTGATTGGTGGTTAACAAATATAATAACAGATATAATAAATATGCCAAATACAGTGCTAGTGACATGGTAGCTAAATATTTTTTTCCTGATTACTTTTTTTGAGGGCAACGATGGAATCTTAACTCCTATCAATTTCTTAATTTTTAATTAATTTCTTAATTTTCCATCACCTGTGCTTTCCGGAAACGTAAACTAATAATATATCTATACCTACTTATTTGTGATTTGGCCTTTAGTTCTCATACTGAAATGATTCAAGTGATAGCAAGTGAACATACTAATTAATTTGAAATTTATCTAGCTTTAAATGAAATTGCTTGCCCAGTTTACACTCTTTAAAAAAATTTTGCAAACTTGATCATCAGCATTTACTTTTCTGTTTAGATTCAAGATTATGAACCGTACTATGGAAAAGTAAAAGTAAAAGTAAACATTGAGCTGGATCCCTGAAAGAACTAAGCACAACACTCAATGTGTATTTTCTTCCTATGGTATGTTATCAACAGATGGATAATTAAGAAGCAAACCAGACTGTCTTGTTCCAGTGTCTGGGAGATAGCTGATGGCTATCATGTAGTCCAAGTGCCAGCTTGGAATCTTTTCTGGAACAAGGTGGGGTATAAAACACAAATATTTTGTTAAAGGCCAAACCAGCCAGGCTTAAGGAAGTTTTTGAACTGTTGTTGACTTCCTGAGGCGGGTCAAATTATAGGAATTTGCTAAATCCAATTCTTAGTATAATCTATGAGCTGATTCTAGACATAAAGAAAAATTATTTTCCTTTCTGGCCTTAGACAAAACTTGGTTAATCCTCTTCTTAATATTTTCCCAGTATAAACACATCTTTTTTAATAAAAAATTTTTAAATTGACAAATAATAATTATATATATTTATAGGATCCAATGTGATGTTTTGATATATGTATACACTATATATCAAATAACTAAACCAAGCTAATTAACACATCCTTTTTAAGAGATGGCGTCTAGTTATGTTGTCCAGGCTGGACTCAAACTGCTAGTTTCAAGGCATCCTTCCAGTTCAGCTGAGACTACAAGTGTGGGCCACTGTACCCAGCTTATTTTTTTATGGTGAGAACATTTAAAATGTACTCTTGGCCGGGCGTGGTGGCTCACGCCTGTAATCCCAGCACTTCGGGAGGCTGAGGCAGGTGAATCACGAGGTCAGGAGTTGGAGACCAGCCTGGCAAATATGGTGAAACCCTATCTCTACTAAACATACAAAAATTAGCTGGGCGTGGTGGTGCGCACCTGTAGTCCCAGATGCTCGGGATGCTGAGGCAGGGGAATTGCTTAAACCTGGGAGGCTGATGTTGCAGTGAGCTGAGATTGTGCCACTGCACTCTGGCCTGGGCGAGAGAGCCAGACTCAGTCTCAACAAAACAAAACAAAATACTCTTTTAGTTATTCTGGAATATTAAATACATTGTTATTAACTGTGGTCATCATGCTGTGCAATAGAGCACTAAAATTTATTCCTCCTACCTGAAACTTTATGCCCTTTGACCCACATTTCCCCTTTCCTCATCACCCTTTGCCCCCCAGTCTTTGGTAACCACCATTCTACTCTGCTTCTATGCAAACTCAACTGGTTTTATAAACGATCAGGGATTTAAGAGGACTTTACTATTTTATAGTTAAATTTATTTCATACTGGAGAATGATTTTCTCACCTTGTTTATTACATAATTGTAGAGGATTGAATTTAGAAAGATATAATGTAAGAGTTTTCTCTTAAACTATTTTTGATGCTTCCTTACTTTTTGTCCTCTTCCCCCAATTTTACCTCTTTGGTGGGTAAAATATTATTTCATAAAAGTTATGTTTGCAGTCTTCAAAGTGACTTCTTAGAAGTGAAACTTGGATCAACTTTTTTTTCAACCCCCCAGCTATAAGAGTATTTTCACTTTTGATTTGTTAAAACATACTATGTCTTATAAATGCTTGAAATGTATTTTTAGGCAAGAATTTCAAAATTGAAAAAAATCTTCCCAAAATTAAGCCACAAGCACTCAAATGATTGAGGACCTTTTTCTTCCACATCCATATATATATATATGTGTGTCTGTGTGTGTGTGTGTTTGTATTTATATACTAAGACCTTCCCTTTCTTGTGGACTGTATTTTATTGGTTTAAAGTTGCAAGTCCTGTGAAACCAGGCTGAAATCAGAATTAGAAGGTATTAATTATCATACACACTCCAAGTATCTCAGTCAAGTAACAGGAATAACTGATTTCAGTGCCTGGGAGGAAGGCCTGGAACTTGGGAAAGACTTGGAGGGGAGAACTGGATGGGGAAAAGTCCTCAATAGAGACAATTGGGTTGTTGCCGAGGGGTGACCTTTAACCTTTGGAAGGGCATTTATTTGGGAACAGCTGAAAAGCATTTACTTCGAGGGGGTGGGAGAGAGGTGGAATCTCGTGGAAGTATTTGTTTTAATAGGTCCCGGGTGATTTAGGGATCTTTCGAGTCGGTTGGTCTTGTGGGTGGCAAGGGCTACGCTGGAGGGGTCGCGTCCCAGTCTCGGGGAAGGCGGCAGGAGGCATCTGGGTGTTCCTGAAAACTGGGAGTTGGGGGGAAGGGTGGTGGGGAAAGTGGAATTCAGCGTGGATTTCTGTCTGCGTGTAGGACTATTAGAGGAGGCGCAGGGGAGCCACGCGGTGTACTCCCCGCCCCGAGAGAACTCGGGCTGCGCCTGCGACGGGCACGCCGGCCTG
>NW_012115599.1:10049624-10060162 GCF_000951035.1 Colobus angolensis palliatus
CGCGTCGCGGCCCACTCTCACCCCGACCTACTGCAGAGAGAGGACCGAGACCCCACCCCCTCGGCTCTCCTCCCCAGCCCGAAGCGGACGGAGTTTCGGTCACAACTGACCGGCGCTGAAGCTTCCATTCTCCTCTCCGCCACCTCCTTTTTTTTTTTTTTCCTTTTCACTCTCTCTCCGGGATCGGGGCTGGCAGCTGTGTTCCCTACCTCCTGTCGGCGACCGCAAACGCCGCTCTAGCCCCTCTCTTTCCGGGATCCCAGCTTTGGAACTTCCATCACCCCCTTAGACGCTGCCCCCAAACTTTCCCTTTTCTTTTTCCAGCCAGGCCCCTAGTCCTATTGGATTCTATTGGAATCGTTTAAACATTTGTTTGTTTTTCTCTCCGGGGAAGGCTAACCCAAAGAGTTACTCAGTCTTTTGCATTTTTAACAATGTAGCTTGAAATAATTTGTTCAATAATTAATTTTCTTCAGTTCTGCCTCCTTCCATCTCTGCACAGATAGAAAGGGCAGGCCCTCCCTGCCGTCTCTGCTCTCCCGTCGTTGACTTGGGAACTTTGGCTTGCCAATTATAATTAGCCATTTGGTCTGTTCATGTGTTGAGTTCAAGATGGTATTTTTAGCATTTTGACTGACCGGAATTGCGAAAAAAATTTTTTTCCTTCTAATCAGCTTTATTTTTTGGTCTTTATTGAGGCTCTTACTTTCGAAGAATTAAATTATACTGTTTTTGTTTTTAATTGGTTGTATTTCTGATTTGTCAAATCCAGGGCAGTCTTAATAGTAAACGACTTTAAGTAATACCATGATAAATTACTTGTAGTATACTGAGAAATGTTATTGCGATAACCTAAACTGCAAATTTTGATGTACATTCACTTTTATAAATCCGAAGGAGAGTTCTAATTGGAAAAAGCACCTTCAGAGCCTAAATGATTTCTAAGCAGTTAAATGATGGAACAGAGGGCATGATGGGATTTGTTTGTTTGACTGTATTTGTAGTGTAGTCAGAATCGGATTTCCTAGAAATGGATGTTGATGGTTCGTAGTGATCATCGTTGCTCATGATAGGTTTGGGTAAAAATGATCAGTATGTGTAATTGATGTTTGGGACAGTAGAGTTTGCAATTTTATTGTAATTTGGCTATTTTAAAATTATGTTCTGATAACTTAAGAATTATTACACTACCAATCTAAGAGGCAGTCTGAGGATCACTTTTTAAATAAATGAAAAATGTTTTAATGGGTTTTTAAAATAAAGAATGCATCACAACCAAATCGTAAACAGTTTTGTTGTTGTTAATATTCATATATTTTATTCTTGTAGAACTATTGTTACTACAGCATTTGGCTTTCTGAAGTGTTTTTGAAATTAGAATTTAATACTAAAAGTTTACAAGGAAAAGGTGATTACTTTTGCATATGTTTATATTTTCTGGAAAGTTAAAATTTATTTCTGGATAAGGTAATTTTTTGTGTCAGAATTAAAGTCAATTCCTATATAGCCCATGAAACGGCAAATTTTGCAGAATTTGTTCTTCATCACACTATTTTTTTTTTTTTTTTTTTTGACATGATCTTGCTCTGTCGCCCATGCTGGAGTGCAGTGGCGTGATCTCGGCTTGCCGCAACCTCCGCCTACCGAGTTCAGGTGATTCTCCTGCCTCAGCCTCCCGAGTAGCTGGGACCACAGGCGTGCCCACGCCTGGCTAATTTTTGTATTTTTAGTAGAGACGGGGTTTCATCATATTAGCCAGACTGGTCTCAAACTCTTGACCTTGTGATCCACCCGCCTCGGCTTCCCAAAGTGCTGGGATTAGAGGTGTGAGCCACAGCCCCAACCCATCACACTCTTTGTTTTAATTAACAAAAGTTAATTACAATTCCTTTTTCCTGCTCTTTTTAAAAACTGCTTTATCGAGATAAAATTAACATACCATAAAATACGTCCATTTAAGGTGTACAACTTGGCCGGGTTCGGTGGCTCATACCTGTAATCCCAGCACTTTGAGAAGTCTAGGCAGGTAGATCACCTGAGGTCCAGAGTTTGAGACCAGTCTAGCCAACATGGTGAAACCCCGTCTCTATTAAAAATATAAAAATTAGCCGGGAAATTAGCCGGGCATGGTGGCGAGTGCCTGTCATCCCAGCTACTGGGGAGGCCGAGGCTGGAGAATCGTTTGAACCTGGGAGGTGGAGGTTGCAGTGAGCCGAGATTGCACCACTGCAGTCCAGCCTGGGTGACAGAGTGAGATTCTGTCTCAAAAAAAAAAAAAAAAAAAAATGTGCAATTCAGTGGTTTTTAGTTTATTTAAGTAATTGTGCAAACATCACCATAATCTAATTTTAGAACATTTTCATCATTCCCTCAAAAAACCTTGTATCCATTAACAGTTACTCCCCATTCTCTTCACCCCAGCCCCATCTTTAGGCAACCAGTAGTCTACTTTCTGTCTCAATATTGGCCCAATGTGGGCCTTTCATATAATGCTGTGGGCTCATAGCTTTTTGAAAAGCTTTTCCTTTAAAATCAGTGTGCATGTTAAAATTTTTTATTTGAGCTAGGGAATAAGCAACTGATCACCAATATTAAAAGTGATGTTGTAAATAACAGTTACACTTTTTGGTTGTATTCAGCATAAAGTTGGAGAAAGAGGGCATGAATGTCTTCAGTAACCTCAAGAGGTGGTTTGGTCAGGTCGGAATCAATAAGTAAAAGTGGGCATTTTTGTCATTGAATATTAGAATATCAGGGTTGGAAAAGATCTTAAAGGTCATCAGCTTACTTCCTACTTACCTCACTATTAGTTGGCAGCAACCAGATGAGGAAATCTGGAGATTAGAAGCTTGAATCTCTAGGATGCGTGGCTCAGGAACCACAGCGTGGCCATGTAAAGCAAGAAATGGGACTTTAGAAGTTAGAATTGTTTAGATTCTTGTATATATGTATGTATTTGACATTTTGCTATCACAGCTGAGAAAGAACTGGACATTCCCCCAATTTTGGGGGAAAAGTGTGACTATATGTAGCTACATTGATGAAACCCATATTACAAAATCCTCTAAAAATGCTTTAACCTAAGGAAGGATAGCAGATGTATTATTTAGGTATCTTGTACTATTAATGTCTTATTTTTTTAAAAAACAAATTTTAAAAAATTATAATTAACAGGGCCAGTTTGAGGTTTCCTTTCTCAAATATCCAGTGCCCTAACATCTAAAACAATGGCTCTGCAAGGATGGTTTTGACCTCCAAGGAAAATTTGGCAGTGTCTAGAGACATTTTTGGTTATCATAGCTGAAGGAAATGCTATTGGCTAGGGATGTTGCTAAATACCCTACAATGCACAGGACATATCGCATCCACCTCTGCAAGAAATTATCCGGTTCAAAATGTCATTGGTACCATTGTAAACCTAGGGGTTGCGTTATTTCTGGTAAGGACCTAGTGTTTTTGATTCCTACCAGGTGGGAAAATAGTCTCAGTGGGCATTGTTTGGTGAATTAGATTAACACCTTAGATCCTCTAGCAACTAACTGTTTCTTTGCAAGAGGAGGAATTGAGGGAAAAATAAAAGGAAATCTATTTATGACACAATGCAGATATTCTTTTGTATATTTAGGTTGTCTTCAAATCTGAAAAAAGAAACCCTTTTTTTCCTAAAAATAGACTTAAATTTACTGCAAATTTGGATATTGTTTTGCATTGTTAGTTATTTTTGCATGTGTTTTTGAAATTGTAAATAGAATATATTCATATCTTTTATCCAGAAGTGATTTTTTTTTCTTGGCAGCTTCAACTACCAAGAAAGGAGAAGTAAGCTCAGTGTTTAACTTAATGTATGTATGTTGTGAATGTCCAGAAAAATTCAAAGCTTATAATGTATCTCTTTTTTTCCCCTATGAGCTCCACTTTTGACTATGTAATGTTTTTAACAAGCTTAATTTGTTGATGAAAGAAGGTAATTGACAGTTGAGATCACTTTTGCTATTTATCATCCATGCCTTATGGATAAGTTACTCAAGTTATTCTTTCTGAGCCTCAGTTATCTCATGTATAAAATAGGGGTAGTGATAATCCATGTATTACAAGGCTATTGTAAGAATTATTAAATGAGGTAACATGTATTAAGATGCTGTGTCAACTATAACATACTGTAGAAGAGTTATTCGCTTCAGAAGAATCAAACTAGGAAGGAATATAGGGGTTGTCAAAGGCAGGAATATAGATAGTAAGGCGGAGAATAGTGATGGCTGACAGCCTCTCTAGGGAGGAGAGAAGCACTAAATACAAATATTGATAACTAGTAAAATAACTAGTGTATCAATATTTTAAACTCCTTAATATAGGGGCAAACTGAAACTCCTTAATATAGGGGCAAACTGACTTCCTTCTGTAGCACCCGAGAGTATCACCGTTATAGCACAGTAAAATAACTGATTATTAAAATGGTGAAATTAAGTTATTAAGAAAAGATTACCTTGTTTTCAAATATGGTATTTGAGAAGACTTGAAAATATATATTTTATTTCAGAGTTAAAAATTTTTGTAAGTGACTTATACAAATAGTTTTAGTCTTTTTAAGAGTATGCTATAGGTATTTGGATTAATTCCCTTTTTGGGAGTAATCCTTTTGTCTTCATTTACTATGCCTGCCTTCCTGTGTATTTGAAGAGTTTTTCTACCAGTGGTAATTGTTCTTCAGATGTGAGGATTTAACTGAAGAAATAGGGGTTTTAAGCCTACTCACCATTTGTAAAATCTCATTTCCTTCTAGATTTCTTTTTAAATTATTTTTCATCTTTCTATGCAAAAAAGTCACTTTGATTTTTCTATATGTCCAGTAGTCCACAGTTATGCTGTAGCGTTTAGAGTTGAATTAATTAAAATGCATGAAATGAATGGGCAAAAATATAATTTCTTACAATTTTATTATTATTTAAAAAAATAAAGTCTCACTCTGTTGCCCACCCTGGAGTGCAATGGTGCAATCTCAGCTCACTGCAACCTTTGCATCCTGGGTTCAAGCGATCTCCTGCCTTACCCTCCTGAGCAGCTGGGATTACAGGTGCACGTCACTGCGCCTGGCTAATTTTTGTATTTTAAGTGGAGACAGGGTTTCACCATGTTGGTCAGACTGGTCTCAAACTCCTGACCTTGTGATCCGCCTACCTCAGCCTCCCAAAGTGTTGGAATTACAGGTGTGAGCCACCACGCCCGGCCAATTTCTTACAATTTTGTTAACTGGTCACCTCTCTTTCACAATCATATAAAAATAAGGGTAGAGGTGGTCAAAGGCCCAGCTATTCAGTAAGATTTTTATGGGGTAATTTGAGGGTAGAATAGTTACAGATAATATTCAGAATAAGTAATGTGGTATTGATAGGTATTACATATGTTATATATATATCAGTATTTACTTCATAACATTATTTGAGGTATACTCTATACTTAAATCTTCCCAGTTATCCCAAAAATCTTTATAGCTTTTTCCCCCCTCAAATGCAGGATTCATGCAAGATTAATGCATTGCATTTGGCTGGTATGTCTCTTTAAGTCTCCCCCAGTCTGGACTAGTCCTACCGCCTTCCTCTCTTCTTTAGGTTTATCTGTTGAGAAGTAGAGACTGTATGTCCTGGAGCATGTTCCACATTCTGAATTGGTCTGTTCCTCATGATTAGATTCTAGTCAGACTTTTCTGGTGAGACCACCACACAGATGATGTGTATTTCTACTGCTGTATTACATCAGGAAGCACGTGATTTCAGGCTGTCACTCTATTGGTAATGCAAGTTTGATCACTTGGTAAAGGTGGGACTGACAGATCTCTCTACTATTTAATAAATAATTTATAGAGGATACTTAATAGCCATGTAAATATCCTATTCCCTGACAACCCTTTAACCAGTGATTTTGGTATCCATTAATGATCCTTGCTTGCATCAGTCATTATGTTGGAGGATTACAGATGGTGACTTTCTTTTTCATTCCTTCTGCTTTTATTACCTCGTTTGACTTTTTCAGGGCATTGAGGTCAGGTTAGATAAATTCTGAATATAGGCCACTGAATGTAGAAATCAGATCATTCCTAACCTTTCCTGGAGCCAAGTAAGTGGTGAAGATGGAAGACAGCTAAATAGGTAGACCAAAAAGAGAATAGAGGTTTGCCAGTGAAGGGGAGGTAAGAAGTAGTAGCTGGAGTCGGCAGGGAGGAGGGAAAGGGCCTTCATTTGGTGCTTGAACTTTTTTTTTTTTTTTTTTTGATGGGCCGATGAAGAGATCAAAGATAGAATTGGGGAATAACTAATAGAAAAAGGTCCCAGATGAAGCAGGAAGAGGTAAGATCAAGAACAGCTGTTAGGGGATTAACTCTGGAAAAGAGTAGACACCTATACTCTATCTCAGAAAGTTAGGAGTTGTGTATGGATGAGAATTAGATACATTTGGATATGGAGGGAAAAAACTACATCTGGGGCCTTTTTTTTTTTTTTTTTTTAAACAGTTACTTTTTGAGCCTTGGGTTGTTGCAAGTAGGCAAGCTAGGGGACTTGAGGAGAGTGTTGAAAGTGTTACACATATTGTGGGGAATGGAGAAGAGAAGTGTTTCAAGATAAATAAGTGAAAGAATTGCTGAGCAGCATCAGAGGCTCATTGGAGATTGGAACTCATAAATTTGTAATCAGCATATTTTACTGTTTTTTCTGGCAGTGTTCTGCAACCAGGAGAAAAGCAAAGACAGATTGTATTGAAGGTGGATGAGGGAGGAGAGATGCAAGGGAGACGAAGTAATGGGGATGTAGGCTAAGTAATGAAGTTAGTAAAGGAAACAGGGCTACGATACCCAACCAGTGGGGAGGGATGTAAGGGTAATGCCAAGCAGTGATTAATTAAAATACTAATTTATTGTTCGTTTGAGGTTATAGTAATCATAAACCCTGTATTTACTTTTCCCTTAAACTAACATTTAATATTTTTATTTGTGAACTATTTACTGACTTAATGCAGATGTCTCTTAGCTATTTTGCTTTATTTTCCCTAAAATGAAAATTCCTTGAAAGTAACATCTTTGTTACTTAATAAGTGTCTAATAGTTTATATATTTGAGATATTTATTCAATAACTCTGAATGAGTGATTTTAAGATTATCTTGCTAATATTTGGCTGGGACACCAAGGAGAGAATACAAGTGTCTAATGTGGTTCATTTTGACTGACAAAAATTTCACTAGTTATACAGTCATATCAATGGCCCAAAGGAGTAAGAAACCATCCAAGTTATTTTTTTGTTGTTGTTGGAATTTCTACATGCTAGAGACAGATTTTATCTTAGTATAGTTTATTCATATTCCAGGCCTGTGACCCTTAAACTATTTTTTTTTGTTTTCTTTTGAGACAGAGCCTGGCTATGTCGCCAGTCTGGAGTGCAGTGGGGTAATCACGGCTCACTGCCACCTTCCCCTCCCATGTTCAAGTGATTCCCCTATCTTTAGCCTTCCGAGTAACTGGGACTACAGGCATGCACCACCATGCCCAGCTAACTTTTTATATTTTAGTAGAGACAGGGTTTCACCATGTTGGCCATGATGGTCTGGATCTCCTGTCCTTGTGACCTGCCCGCCTCAGCCTCCCAAAGTGTTGGGATTACAGGCATGAGCCACTGCGCCTGGGCCTCCCCTTAATTTTAATGGCTGCTATAATGTTATAATTCTCTGATGAGTGCTGGGGAAAAAAAGACATTGCTTTTATTTGGAATATTATCTAGACTTAAAAATTATATATTATTTTATGAGGATATTTATGATTTTTATTCCTGATAAAGATGTCACATGAAATAGCATTTGTTTTATAAGCCATTTAAAAATATTTAAATCTAAGGTTACAAATTGTTATAATTTTTATCCTTCTAGTCACTATTATTTCTTATTGTTCCTTGTCACTAAATAAAAAGTAAATAAGTAACTTTAGGAAGCGCATGCATTCAGAGTTTCCTGCAAAGCACAGGGTCTCATAAATGCTATATGAGGATGTAAAGAAAAAGTAAATTAGATTACTACAACTTTGTTCTTATTTTCTGGGTTCCTTAAGCCTCTTCCATACTTCTTTAATGCTCAAGAGGACTATAGAAGTTCTTATTTATATGACAGCCCCAATGTTAGTTATTTCTTGAGGGTATGTTTAGATTGTACCTTCAATACTGAGTTTTTTGTGAGCAATAATATATGTGATATGCATTTAAAAAAAATTTAAGGATTTTTAAAAATTATGATTAAACTAGATTTTGTCAAATGATAAATCTTTAGTGTAGAAGTATATTGCTATTTGTGTATAGGTAGTGTGAAAAACTTAACTATACCATTTACCAGAAATTGACTCTTACATTTCAAAAATGTTGTGGAAAGTACTTCTTAGAATATGAGATATTTGATGTATTTTGTAGGCAAACAGCAAGAAACCAACTGAAGGATGAGATTAAAGAGGAATAATAGAAGGTGGTGGAGAAAGGAGGGGGCAGAGTTTTTACTATGGTAACAAACTCCTGAGCTCTATCAAACTGATCTTTGGTAGGACATTACAGTATGGTTAAGTTTTTCTTGCATATTATCAGTACTTCTAAATTTGGGGAAATGAAATTTAAGATGTTTTTTGTTGCTTTTAAAAAAAATAGCAGTCAAGTATGGACTTTAAAAAAAATTAGGTCCAAAATTGTATCAAAATTCTGTCAAAAAAGCTCTGTCCAGCTCCAGTGTTAAAAAGAAATTCCACTTTATCCATGTTTTCTCAAATTAGACATTTTTTTAAAAAAAGTTAATTTATAAGTCAATTATACGGGGCCAGGCGTGGTGGCTTATGCCTGTAATGCCAGCACTTTGGGAGGCAGAGGTGGGCGGATCACCTGAGGTCAGGAGTTTGAGACCAGCCTGGCCGACATGGTGAAACTTCGTCTCTACTGAAAATACGAAAATTTAGCCAGGCAAGGTGACAGGCGCTTGTAGTCCTACTTTCTTGGGAGACTGAGGCAGGAGAATTAGTTGAATCCAGAAGCGGGAGGTTGCAGTGAGCCGAGATTGCGCCACTGTACTCCAGCCTGAGTGACAGAGCGAGACTGTCTCAAAAAAATAAATAAATAAAAGGGTCAATTATATGGAATTCAGAAGTTGTTGTTGTTGAGAAGGCCTCTCTCCATTGCCTCGGTCAGAGTGCAATGACGCCATCACAGCTCACTGCAGCCTCAACTTCTTGGGCTCAAACTTTCTTGAAAGTGCTAAAATGATGGGCCAAAGTAGTGTATTTAGCTCCCATTACAGATGCCGAATTAATTCCTTTGGTAAGAAAAATGCAATAGATTACACTGATGAAAGTGTAGGCTGGGCGTGGTGGCTCACGCCTGTAATCCCAGCACTTTGGGAGGCTGAGTCAGGTGGATCACCTGAGGTTAGGAGTTTGAGACCAGCCTGGGCAACGTGGTGAAATCCCATCTGTACTAAAAATACAAAAATTAGCTGGGCGTGGTGCCTAGTGCCTGTAGTCCCAGCTACTAAGGAGGCTGAGGCAGGAGAATCGCTTGAACCTGGGAGGCAGAAGTTGTTGTGAACTGAGATCTTGCCACTGTACTCCAGCCTGGGCAACACAGCGAGACTCCATCTCAAAAAAAAAAAAAAAATTGTATAGTATCTTTTTCCTTTTGGAATAATCCTGGTCTTATAAAATTATCACAATTAGATGTTAATTATATCATTCAATAGAAGATGGACATAAGTAATAGTTATGAGATTAAATAATTATTGGTTCAGTCATCGATCTGATAAGGAGACAGAAAAAGAAAGCACCAGGTGCCTGAAATGGGTGGGAAGGAGTAGTGAAATAATTTAAAATTTTTTTATTGGTGCAGAGACAGAGGCATGGAACTTAGAATCAGAAAATCTGAATTCAGATTCCCTCTTCACAGTTAACTCACTAAATGGTCTGAAATCAAGTTACTCTTGAACTTGTTTCTTCATTCATATAATACAGATCATTGATTCAGAAATGTTTTTCTTACTAGGTTAATTTGAAGATGAACAAAAATCTGAAAGTAAGCAAGTATGAACTGTATAGTGTTCACTGTATTTTACTGTAGAGTCAGATATTAGTGATGATGCAATTCTTCTTGTCTTTCCATTTCGTTCTTCCCTGTCATCCTTCTTTCATTGATAACGTATTTTTACTGCGCTCTTGATCTAACACTTCACAGAACCTTCAGAACCTGCAGTCCCAGCTGATTTCCACTCCTCCTCCTACTCACACATTGGGCACAGGAATAGGGTATGAGGCAACTTTTCTAGGTCAGCCTGCTTATTTTCTCACTGTTGCTTGACAAAGTCCTGTCTTTCTCAAGGTGTGGCATAAACCTGAGGTACCTTATAGTCCCTGGGCTTGATCTTCTTTCTTTCTCACTTTGCCTTTCCTTTTCCCATCCCCTCTCACCCCATTCCTGTGTGTACGTAACTCTGACCATCTCCTTTCTCCACCATTTACTTGTTCCTTTTTTTTTTTTTT
>NW_012115599.1:10060225-10067303 GCF_000951035.1 Colobus angolensis palliatus
CCTAACCACTGTCCTGAAACTGTTCTTAATCCAGTATCCTTTCTAAAGTTAGTAATCTCCTTGACCTCTTTGCAGCATGTTGATGCTACTTACTGTTTGCACTTTACTTCCTGATACATCTTCCCTGTGTAAGGATGGTATTTCTGATTGCTGTTGTCTTTTCCTCTAAACAGATTTGCCCTACCCCTTGCTCAGAGCTTCCATTAGCTCTCTTCTTTGGCACTTTCTCCACTTGTAACATCACTTTCCTGTGACTATCTGTAGTTATCTACTAATTCATTCCTGTAATGTAATTGAACTAGAAGCAGTAATGGAAAATTCAGGGAGGCAGGATTCTGTTCTCTACAAGAATTTTTTTTCTCCAAAGTAATTATGGTTGTTTTACAGTAGTACTCTGCTTTTGAAGTAGTTAATTCTTCATTATTGAAGTTTTCAAGTAGAGGCAGATAGACCCCTTGTATAAAGGATTTACATATGAAGTAGAAAGTTGAGGCAGATATTCTTTTAAAGTGTTGTCCAACTCAGACATTGTATTTTTTATCTCGTCTACTCTACTTCCATGGACTTAACTTTGACCTATACTCAGATGTCTTCCAAACCATTATTTCCAGTCACTCCCCAACCACCTCCTCATCTCTCTTCTCTGCCACAGGCACAGTTTTTGTCATCAAAGTTGCTTTTGTTCTAGGCCACCATGTTTTCTGGCTTCATTATCACTTTCCAATATTCTTTTTACCCCCTTCAGTGTCATGGCAGTGAGGATCATTTTTCTTGCTTTGGTGACTTTTCTGAAAGTAAATTATGTCTGCCCATATTGGTTTGTTTGTTCTTGCTCTTTCCCCTCTATTTCCCCCACCCACTACCTCTCTCTCCAGGATTAGGAATGCTCAAGCACAGGAAAAGACACCAGAAGAGGAGGATCAGGATCCTACAGTTTGTAGTTATTTTAAAATTTTCTGTGGCACAGTTGAAACGTTAATATTTGCTGACCGTTTAAAAAGTAAGATGTTTGCCGGGCATGGTGGCTCACACCTGTAATCCCAGCACTTTGGGAGACCAAGGTGGGTGGATCACCTGAGGTCAGGAGTTCGAGACCAGCCTGACCAATATGGTGAAACCCTGTCTCTACTAAAATTACAAAAATTAGCCGGGCATGGTGGTGTGTGCCTGTAGTCCCAGCTAATCAGGAGGCTGAGGCAGGAGAATGGCTTGAACCTGGGAGGCAGAGGTTGCAGTGAGCTGAGATTGTGCCACTGCACTCTAGCCTGGCGACAGAGTGAGACTCTGTCTTAAAAAAAAAAAAGCAAAACAAAATGTTTATAATAATGGTTGTTGCAATTATTTATTGAATGTCTACTGTGTACCAAGTATTATGCTATGAACTTACATAAGTTATTTAAATCTTACGACATTCCTATGAGGAAGATACTGCTGCTGTCCCATTTTACAAATGAGGAAACTGAGACTTAGGAAGGTAAGACAGTTGTCACACAACTAATAAATGACAGAGATCTGACTCATTGTATGGCCAATACTCTTAACTAGTATATCGTTTTATAAGGAAGGTGGAGATCTAGAATCAAATTTCAAAAGTCAAGTAATATACAAACAAGAAAATATATTTTGGATTTATATTTTTAGATTATTTGAAATGTATGTAAACATTTTGAGGTATTGTATTAGTGGCTTATGTGTCTTTACCCACTCTCTGTGATATTCATTCATTTGCTCATTCATTCATTGAATAGTCATGCGGTTTATTGAATGCTTAGACTTTGTATTGGGTGTGGTATAGGAAAGTGCATGAAACAAATGTAAGTTTACAGTATAGTGGCAGAGATAGGAAACAAGTAGGTAAATAATCACATTATTTATTTATTTTAGTCTAAAGTTTTCCCACCTTTCTAAAATGACTAAGTATCCAAGCCAATTTCTTAATAGAATATCTCATACTCTTAATTTGTCTCATTGTTTCCTCATATATGGCGGTTTAAACCTTACTGTCCTACTTCCTTCTGTTTACTGTAAACTCAAAGGTAGGTCTAGAGTCAACGGAACTGAACCTTGAGTTCACAGACTCTGTAGGGTCTGTAGAATTCAGGGAATCTGTGAACTTTAGATGGGGAAAAAATTACATCTTTATTTTAACTTACCTCTAACTCAGTGGTTCTCAACTGGGGTGAGTTCGTCTTCTCCTTCCCCAACCCTTGGACATTTGACAATGTCTGGAGACGTTTTTGATTGTCACAGCTGGGTGGGTATGAGAGAGTCCCTGATAACAGAATTATCCCATTCAAAATGTCAGTAGTGTCAAGGTTGAGAAACTCTGCTCTAACTGGATTTTAGCATTTCCTTTAATTATGAATATAAGAAACCCTTCATGGATACAGTATGGACAGTACATTTACAGTACCTGTAGCTTTGTCACCAATAGAAATCTCAGGTATTCTCATATCATATTCAATTGCTGCAGATATCTTAAGATTTAATTTATGCTCATTTGTTGTCTATAAATTAAGGTAGTTGCTAGATTTGTATTAAGAAGCAATAATAGACTGGGCATGCATGGTAGCTCATGCCTGTAATACCAGCACTTTGGGAGGCTGATGCAGGAGGACTGCCTGAACCCACGAGTTCAGGACCAGCCTGGACAATATAGCAAGACTTCCTCTCTACAAAAATACAAAAATTAGCCAGGTGTAGTGGTGTGCACCTGTGGTCCCAGCTACTCAGGAGCTGAGGTTGGAGGATCGCTTGCACCCAGTAGGTTGAGATTGCAGTGAGCTGTGATTGTGCCACTGCACTCCAGCCTGGGTGACAGAGTGAGACCCTGTCTGAAAAAGAAGAAATAATATTACTGTTATAATTTAAACAATTATGGTAACTGTATTTCAGTATAATTGTCCATTGTAGTCTTGTGTGTTTTATGCATTTAGAAACATTATTCTAAGAAGGCATCCACAAGCTTTACCAGACTGTAAAAGAAATCCACAGGACAATAAAGCTTAATTCCTGATCTAGAGATTTGATGGGGTTGGATTAAACATTTTTGGAGAGAATATTTCATAGGTAATGATGTTTATTTCCTATTTTGTCATTTCATGAATTACATAATATCAGGTTGTCCTCCCATTATCAGTAACATTAAGTTTAATGACTTAAGGTGGTGATAGCCAGGTTTCCATTTTAAAGATACATTTTCCCCTTTGTGTTGCTAAGTAATCTGTGAGGTAATACTTAGGCACCATGAGAATATTCTGTTTTTAACAACTTTTCACCTAATGGCCTTAGCATACATTGGTGATTTTTGCCTGAATTAGCTTTTACATTGGGGGTTGCAAATTGTGATTTTCTAATTTGGTCATTCCTTCTGTATTTATTACTGGAATTCTTCAGGGGAGATTTTCTTTCCCCACCCCCTTTCCTTATCTCTTTTTCCTCCCTTAAGTATCTCTATGTATCCATTAAGTTTCACTTATTCCATATGTTATACTCTGTTACTTTTAAAAAATATGCTTAAGTTGTCCCAAATGTGGCCGGTGGGAACCCCCTTTTAACTTGGCCCTTTGTCCTCTTGATAGGTCCTACTGGTCTTTGAGCATATCTTGCTTTCTGACGCAGGAGTGCTCAGGGTAGACTTGTTCTTTCTGTATTCCATGTCTGGAGTTACGTATTTCTTCAAAGAGTCCTGGTTTATTTTAGTTGGAGGCAGTATTTAGAAACAGAGGTCTGGGCACCAGGTGTGTTCATTGCTTGGTGGGGTTCTGGCTGGTGGTTGGGGTTGGGGGAGGTAATGCTTCTAGTGCCTTTCAAAAGAAGTTTTTAGCTGAACATAAAAAGATATTTTGAGCTATAAGAAAGAAAATCAAATCTTTACTCATCCTTAGAAATCCCTTTTTTTTTTTTGGAGTGGATGATTCTGTTTTTTCTTTTCCTTATTAGCCCAGACCCATTCTGTTATTACTTAAGTATTATTGGCAGCTATCTGTTTTGTCTGTCTGTTCTGATATGTTCTACATACCATCCATTTCATTCATCTATAAAATTTTTATTATGTGTGTGACAGTAACTGTGATAAGCAAATAGAATGCACAGGAAAACAGAAACATCAAGAAATTCAAAGTCTGATAGGGAAGGAACTATATGAAAACCAAAACCTCAGTATGATTGATGCAAAAATTGAAATACATAGAGTGACTAAGTGTGAGAAACCAAAGAAAGCTTCAAGAGAAAATACTATTCAAACATAGTATTGATGCAATTACAAGGAGATTACCATGTGAAAAAGGTAGAGCTGTTTATAGATTCTCATTACAGTTGTTAAAATGCCAGATTTGTTTCTAGATAGTAGTTAACTTGAACTATCAGAAATCAGTAGTTCCCTGCGTTTAGTGCTTAGAACTTTCCATTTTCCTGTATTCTGTGTATTTTGTTTGCTTGTTTTTTCGAACTGATTTTTTTTCTGAGTAGACAAACTATGCATTGCTTATCCTGAAACCTTCTTAAGGTGTCTCATCATTTTTGTTCTTTAGCCTTTCAATGACAGATTATTTCTTTGCTGAAATTTTGTGATTCGTATGTCATGTACATTTGTTATATTTGTTTGTACATCTATGTCTTATGAATAAATCTATCATGTTTTCTTACCAGTGATTGTACTTTTATAATTATGCGATAATCAGTACAAAGTTTGGTTCTTACTGTAGGGAGATTTTCTTAATAATAAGCTGTGGATGGTGAAGGCAGTGGAGAGTCAAATGTTTGGAAATTGGGACTCACCTTTATAGGCTGTCCCCTAGGTTTTTGTAATCCCCTTTTACTAGAGATCTTTCCTCTTGTTATAAGAATTAAGAGTGGTGTAGGAAAAAAGAGAATGTGCATATGTTTTCCAATTCAAAATCTTTGAAGAGTAAACCATGTGTTTTTCTCCACAGATACAGAAATAACTTAAAAGAATCTAGAAGTATTTTTTCCTGCTATCTGCCTACATATTTCTAGGTTTCTAAAATGCCACTTGGGGTTTTTTTTTTTCTGTAAAAACCGCATGGTAAATAGAATAAATCAAGGTATCAGCATAGTATTGTCAGAATGAATATCTAATTTATCTGACATTAAGCAATGGATGTTTCACATAAATACATTTTCCACATACCTGTGGCATAACACTTTGTGTCAAAATGTATTTATTTTAGATCTTGGGGTACAGAGCAAGATGGTGAACTAGAAGGCTCCACTGGATGTCCCCCTCCACAGGAACACCAAATTTAACAACTGCACACAAAAAGCACTTTCGTAAGAAACAAAAATCAGGTGAGCACTCACAGAACCTGGTTTTAACTTCATATTGCCCAAAGAAGCACTGAACAGGATAGGAAAGACAGCCTTGAATTGCTGATACTACCTCTTCCCCATCCCCCATGCAGTGACTGTGGGGTGTGGAGAAATTTGTATGCTTGGGATAGGAGGAGTGCAGCAATTGTGAGACTTCTCATTGAATGCACTGTAACAGCAAAAAGCAAAACCAGGCTGAACTCAGCTGACGCCCACACATGGAGGGAGCATTCAGACCATCCCTAGCCAGAGGGTAATTGCCCATCTCAGCGGTTGGAACTTGAGTTCTGGCAAGCCTTGCCACTGTGGGCTAAGGTATGCCAGGGTCCTAAATAAACTTAAAAGGCAGGGTAGGCCAAAAGGACTGCAAGTCCTAGGGCTGAGCTGGGCTCGGCACCAGTGGAACTGGGGGCACATGACTTACTAAGACATCAACTGGAACACCTAAGGGAGTTGCTTGTGCCACCTCTCCTCCAAGCCCAGGAAGCCCAGCTCACAGCTCCAAAAGAGACCCCCTACCTTCTGCTGGGGGAGAGGAGAAGGAAGAATAAAGAGGACTTTTGTCTTACATCTTGGATACCAGCTCAACCACAGTAGGATAGGGTACTGGTCAGGCCCCCATTCCAAGCCCTAGCTCCTGGATAACATTTCTAGACACACGCCTGGGCTAGAAGGGAACCTGTTGCCTTGAAGGGAGGGACCCAGTCCTGGCAGGATCCATCCTGTGCTGACTAAAGGGCCCTTTGGGCCCTGAATAACTTTAGCAGTGATAACCACATAGTACGCCATGGGCCTTGGCTTGAGACTCTGAGACATGCTGGCTTCAGGTGAGACCTAGCACATTCCCAGCTGTAGTGGCTACAGTGGGAGACTCTGCTTGAGAAAAGGAGAGGGAAAAATAAAGGGGACTTTGTTTTGTATCTTAGATATCAGCTTGGACATAGTGGGTTCAAACACCAAGTGGGCTCTTGGGGTCCCTGATTCTAGGCCTTGGCTCTTGGACAGCATTTCTGGACCTGCCCTGGGCCAGAGGGGAGCCCACTGAAGGGTGAGTCCCAGGTCTGGCAGCATTTGCCACATGCTGACTAAGAGCCCTTGGACCTTACGTGAACATTGACAGTAGCCTGGCAGTACTCCCTATGGGCCTTTGGTGGTAGTGGCCACAGGGTGTAAGGCTCCTCTGCCTGTGGAAAGGGGAGAGAGAAGTGGGAATGACTGTGTCTCATGATTTGAGGGCTAGCTCGGCTGCAGTATAATAGAATACCAGGTAGACTTCTAAGGTTTTTGACTGATCCCTAACTCCTGGAGAGAACCTCTGGACTTACCTGAGGACTTGGGGGAACTTGCTGTCCTGAAGGGAAGGACAGAAGCTGGGTTGGCTTTGCCACCTGCTGATGGTAGAGCCCTACATCCTTGAGCAAACATAGGCAGTAGCCAGGTAGTGGTTACGGCGGGCCTTGGGTGAAACTCAGTGCTGTGCTGGCTTCAGGTCTGACCCAGTGCAGTGCCAGTACTGATGACCACAGGGTGCTTGTGTTGCCCTGCTGCAAGCCCCAGGCAGCTCAGCAGAAAGAGACTTCATTTGTTTGGGAGAAAGTAAGGGAAGAGAACAAGAATCTCTGCCTGATAATCCAGATAATTCTTCCAGATTTTATTCAAGACTACCAAGGTGGTACCTCTGCAAGTCTTCAAGAACCACAGCATTACTGGGCTTGGGGTGCCCCCTAAAGCAGATACAGCTTAAATC
>NW_012115599.1:10072533-10076161 GCF_000951035.1 Colobus angolensis palliatus
ATCTTGCATCCATGGATGGTTCTGGATTTCTTCGAAGGTTGGCCTATCTGATGGTCTCAGGGCCAAGCACCATCTAATGAGATGCTGACACTCTGCAAGAGGACAGACAGAGGTTATGAATGACTCAACTTGTTTTTACACTGCAAAGGTCTTCCCCATTTGCTTCTCAGAGGCCCACAAGTCTGGGGTCCCAGGGAGGCCAAGCACTTTCTAGAACACTGTGCTGGGTACCCTTCAATGGGAAGGTATTGACTAGTATCTGGGTCCTTCAGTCTGCTTTCAGCTAAAAACAGACTCTCCTCTTAAACCTGTGGTTTTCAAACTTCAATAGTGGGGGCCTTTCCCACAACACCCACTCACCAGAAATAGGAAGGATGATGACAATAGATTTTGATGAGACACCACTGAGCATGATGAGATGATTCAACTCACCTACCAACTTACAAACATGAACACCACCCACGGTGAGGTCACTGGTACCAAAATATTTGGAAGTACTGACTTAAAGTAGATGCTAAAAGAGCTTTTCACTTTTTACTCTTTGGCAAAACAGCCAGGAGTTATCAGGTTTCTGTTGGTACCTTTAAAAAACTTTCTGGGGAAGCCAGATTGTCTTTTCTTCTTAATAGGCTCACATATGCTGTTCCTCTGACCTCCTAAGGAAAGCTCAAGTGCAAACCATGTGATTTATGAGGCCAGCTCTCAAGTGTAAATCACTCACCTACAATTCTAAGCCAAGGGTCAGGGCATCTACTGGAGAGTGAAGTTCTCCAGAATTTCAGACCGTCGCATGAAGACTAATAGCCCCATGGAGACCAATAACCCCATGGCCAGGGGCTTCCATCAGTTACCTGAAGAGACCCTCTGCCTGAAGAAAACTTGGCCCCTGATGATCTCTTCGTCATGCTCGAAAGGAATATCTCCACACACCATATCATACAGCAGGATCCCCAGGGACCAGACTGCCGCCGACCTGCCATGGTAGCGATGGTAGCGGATCCACTCCGGAGGGCTATACACTCGGGTCCCTATGAGCCAAGAGAATAGAAAACACACTTTTAGCAAAAATAAGCACAAAGCAACTAGATATATTGACTCTTTCTTTTTTTTAAAAAAAATCCCTTCTCTCAGGAGCTGGGTGAACTCCATTTTTCTCCCTGGGCTAAGGAGAGTGGAGGCGCAGCTTATGGCATCTCTCCAACCCAAAGCATTACCTGCCTCTCTGCTAGCCCAAACCATAAACAAATTCTTTACAAACTGCTCCAAGAAACAAACACAGCTGGCCGCAGATCCAAAACCTGAGGCTCTGTGAGGCAAGACCGCCTGCGGAAGGATGAAGGGATGCATGTCTGCACAACCAAGAAAGGTATCCCATAGACTACCCATCCTTACGCTGCATTCACCATAGCCCAGGTGAGATTCTCATGGCCGACAGGATCCAAGCAAGGATGCTTGCACAACATCCTAAGTCAAGGGTGCCCTTTGGGAGGCCTTCCTCCCCACCCGACGCGCGCCGGAGCAGACACCCACACCCTTTCCTCCCTAGACTGGAAAGGTAGACAGAGCTGCAGGGTTGGTTTCAGACCACGTGATTCCTGTTTACAAACTTTGGATAGTAAAAGAAATAGGAGGGGCCATGCCGCTGGTGCTCACCAGGGGGCAGCAAAGACTTGAAGGAAAAAACATGGGAGGACCCGGCCAGCCATTAACTGTTAAATACAAAAAATGCAGCCCAACCCAGCGTCCTCCAAGGGCAAATAAACATAAACCACAAGCCCGAGTCACAAGTTTTGAAAGGCTGTCGTTTGTTAGGTTAAGCCGCTCAAATGATGACCCACCCTCCGCAGCTTTGATCTCAGGCTCTCCATTCCTTCTTTTCTGAAAGAACCCGCTCCAAGCCCCTCCCTAGGATAGGTTTTCATCCTCTCTGCGGAGACACCCAACTAATTTTCAAACCAGCGACAGATCTTATTTCACAACATTCATTCCTGACTCTCTCACCCCATAACACTAGAAAAAAAAAAAAAAAAAAGGCCACCAATAATAATAGTTCCTATAGTTCCTATTCCTTAACCTTCCCTAGATCAGAAAGGAGGAAAGAACTGCAGCTCTAAAACTACCATACAGAAAACTAACTCCCTTATAAAACAAAACAAAAATTACAAAACCCGCATCAATTTCCACCTCTTCCCCCGCCCCCATCCTTTTACTGGCGGGGAAACTGGGTCAGACTTTAGAAAAATCTGGGCTACCGCCGGTTGCCCACAACCTCTTATTCATCGGGAAAGCTTGGAACTCACTGAATTCCACTTGAAGAATAAAATCATGCCAGAAACATTACAGGTTCAGCTGGCTGAAAATCCCCGGCTTTACTACGCTGGGAGGCTCTCCTGCGTCCCACCCCGGCTAGCATGGAGCCAGGCGGCCCAATGACCTTTACAAAAGGCTGGCGCGGAAGACTGGCCGAGGCCTCCGGGCTGGGCCGGGCCGAGTCACCTGGGCAGCTCCCTTCCGGGCCTGGCTCACCATCGAAATCCGTGTAGACGGTGTCCTTGAGCAGCGCCCCCGACCCGAAGTCGATGAGCTTGAGCTCGCCGCGATTGAGGTCGATGAGGATGTTTTCGTCCTTGATGTCGCGGTGGAGTACCCCGCAGTTGTGGCAGTGTCGCACGGCCTCCAGCACCTGCCAGAAGAAGCTGCGGGCCAGCTCCTCTTGTAGGGCCCCCCTTTCCGTGATAAAGTCGAAGAGATCTTGCACCGGCTCGGGTCTCTCCAGGATCAGGACAAAACTGTCGGGCCTCTCGAACCAGTCCAGGAGCCTAATGACGCCGGAGAAGCCCGAGCTCACCTTCTTCAGCAGGACCACTTCCATGGGCACTCGGGTGCCATTGGGCTGCAGGGGCGAGAGGGCCGCGTTACGGCGGGAGTCGGGGGCGCCCCTCACCCCACCCACTCATTCTGGGGGTCGCTCCTGCAGGGCACTCACCAGCTCTCCCCAGTCGGAAATCCGGTCCTTCTCCACGTGTTTGATGGCCACCTGGAAGCCCCAGAGTCTCCGTCAGGTCCCCTCGCGTGGGCTAATACACGCCCGTGCGCCCCCCGCCCGGCGCGCCCTCCCCACCGCGGGGCGCCCACTCACCGGCAAGTTGTCGGAGACGCGGATGCCTGAGTAGACCGAGCCGAAGCCGCCGCTGCCCAATAGCGGGCCCACCTGGTACTGCGACTCCAGGGGCTCCTTCTCCTTGCCTAGGAAAGGGGGAGAGGCACGGGGACTCAGTGCCGGCCCGCGAGCCGCCAGCTCCCCACCCAGGAGATCCCGCCGCCGCCCCGCATCCCGGGGCCGGAGGCGGGAGGGTGCTCTCACCGGGCGCCAGCTTGGTGGCGTGCAGGTCGTTGCAGGGCGCGGCGCGCAGGTGGGCAAGCGAGTTGATTTTGGACAAGAGCATCCCAACCTCCAGGATGACGGCGCAGGGACGGTACCCCGAGGAGCTGCAGCAGGAGCCGGAGCCGGAGCTGTGCCGATGGCTATGCCTGGGGCTGTGGCTGTGGCTGCGGGTGGCGTTGCGGCTGTGGCTGCGGCTGGCGCGGAAGGCCGAGGGCGAGTCGGAGGACAACTGAGGGCGCTGCC
>NW_012115599.1:10076501-10079592 GCF_000951035.1 Colobus angolensis palliatus
GCCCCGCCCCCGCCCCGCCCCGCTCTCGCGGTCAGAATGGTCTCTACGCCGCCACGACGTGGCGGGAAGGAAAAGGCGCCAAAATGGAGGGGGAGGGGCGCGGGGCGTGAGGGGAGGCGGGAGCTGGGTGTAGGGCCGCGAGGGAGGAAGGATGGGGAGGGGCGTATCGATTCAAACCCAAACAATAACAAAGCCATCAAAGGCCGCCCGAGGCCGGCTCTGCGGCTCTCTGTTTCGCGGAGGTTTTTGGGTCAAGGGCTCGAGCCGGAGCATAACAAGTTGCGCGGAGACGACGGGCGTTGGTGTGTCAGGCGGGGAGGCCAGCGCGCCGGGTGTGGGACTGTGTGTGGGGATGCCGACGAGGGTGGTCTTTCTGTGTGACTCAGACCCGAGACCTCCAAGTCGGCTGGGGCGGGCTGACGTCGCGCTGTAGGCTGGGGGCGGATTCTGGGGGTTTGTGTGTTGGGGGGCGCGTCGGGGGCGAAGGATCCGCAGGACATGAGTCACGGGGGGAGTGGAGGAGTCAGGCCTGGAACAGAACTGGAGGCGGGAGCCCCGCTCCTGCGGGAAAGGGATGCAGCCCTCGGTCGCTCCGGCCGGCTAAAAGCTCAGCCGCAGGATTCCCATTTTAGAAATGCAAAAAGGCACCAGCGAATCCTGATGCCTGGGAAGGGATGTGTGTCAAAGGGCCGGGTAAAGAGGAAATCACGAAGCAAATGTTGGTGTTGTGATGCCAGATGCTGCCTCAGCCCCTTCTGTGAGGGCGGAAAATTCCTCATCTAAAACGAGGGTGGGAGAGTGCGCTTGATTTAACCAGTTTTCACGTTGTAGTCACCTTTTCATCAGCCTGTTATTACCAGGAAGGCAATACCAGCAATTATTGGCCAACCCCAAGTCTTGTCTCAAAGGAAAACCCCCACCCTCTGCCTCCCTTGGAAATAACCCGGAACACTGACCAACTCCACTTGCATCCTTTGTCCTTTTAAACTTCATGTAGAGTTGATAACGACGTGTGAAATGAGTAAATTAAAATACTATATGATCCATAAATTGAATTGTTAGTGGCCTAAGTAATTGAAAGCTAACTACATTATATTTTAATTTTTTCAAGTGCCTGCCTGCCATTTAAAGGAAAAATTAGGATCCCCTATAGCTCGTCATCAGTGAATTTAAATGTTTCCTTTAAGAGTTTTCTACAGTGCTTGCTTTATAAAAGTGCCCAGATCCTCCAGAACTTTTATGAATTTATCCTATGAAATATTACATATTTTCCTTTTGTTTGTGTACTGTGACCGAACTCATTCATTTTTTATGACTAGGAGAAAACCCAAGGGAACCAGAATTACTCCCTTTTTGCAGATAGGAAAATGAAACATAAGTAGGATGGCACAGGAAGCTAAGAGAGGAGATGAAATGACCCAAATTCAACTCCTGAGTATTCAAAGCTTTCTGCTTTTCAGGGTCTAAAACTGTCCTTGGCACTGAAGAAATTATCATTAAATGTATGTGATTCCCACTTCCATGCCTACTACCCTCCCTTTCCTTTCTCAAACCCTCAAATGTAGTCAAACAGAACTATTCCCACTTGTTCCCACTCACCTAACACTTGACAGACCCTTTGCCTTTGCAGAAGCAATGAACCTGTCCTGGGAGTGCCCTCTCTACCTCTCCACTTTTATTCAAAGCCTTTCCACCCTTTAGGAAACAATTGTAGTTCTACCACAGATTGATGAACAAACTCAGAGCATTGGTTCACTGCCTACTATCTGACAATTGGGATTTGTTTTTTTAAATCCTTTTTGTTAATTTACTTTTCCATTATACTTTGTCTTCCTATTCCTTGAATGCATACTTTTTTTTTTTTTTTGAGAGGGAATCTTGCCCTGTTGCCCAGGCTGGTGCGCAATGGTGCAATCTCGGCTCACTGCAACCTCCACCTCCTGGGTTCAAACGATTGATTCTCCTGCCTCAGCCTCCCAAGTAGCTGAGATTACAGGCGCCTGCCACCATGCCCAGCTAGTTTTTGTATTTTTAGTAGAGATGGGATTTTACCATGTTGGCCAGGCTGGTCTCAAACTCCTGACGTCATGATCCGCCTGCCTTGGCCTCCCAAAGTGCTGGGATTACAGGTGTGAGCCACCGTGCCCAGCCTCCTTGAATGCATACTTTATCCAACATTTGCTGATAAAAGAGACTATAATGGATCCCAACAAAAAGATCATAATTAAAGTCAATTTATACCAAATTTAAATGAATTAAGTGGGCTTAGGGAACATAAAGGTTGAGAGCAAGGGCTTTAAACTGAGTTAGCCTGGTTTCAATTCTGGAATCTGGTAGCTACTAGTTATGTGACATTGGTCAAGTTAACCTTATTTTTTTTTTTTTTTTTTGAGACGGGGTGTCCCTCTGTCGCCTGGGCTGGAGTGCAGTGGCCGGATCTCAGCTCACTGCAAGCTCCGCCTCCCGGGTTCACACCATTCTCCTGTCTCAGCCTCCCCAGTAGCTGGGACTACAGGCGCCCGCCTCGTCGCCCGGTTAGTTTTTTGTATTTTTTAGTAGAGACGGGGTTTCACCGTATTAGCCAGGATGGTCTCGATCTCCTGACCTCGTGATCCGCCCGTCTCGGCCTCCCAGAGTGCTAGGATTACAGGCTTGAGCCACCGCGCCGGGCCAAGTTAACCTTATTAAGCTTTAGACAGAATGGAGATAATAACAGCACCTACCTCATAGGGTTGTTGTAAGGAACAAATAAAACTCTTGTTTGTAAAGCATATAACCCAATACAGAGTAACCTTCTAATAAATATTAGCAATGATGATGGCAATAATGTTGATCATGGTTATGACGATGATGTTTTTCCAAATGGTCTTATGCCTTGAAGGTATCAAAGGTAAAATACTGGATTAATAGTTGGATTTTTAACCATTTGGGGAGAGATGTGATTTAAAATAGTTGTTTCTAGTAGGTCTTTTAGGCCTTTAAAAAAAAAAATAATCAAAGGCCGGGCGCGGTGGCTCAAGCCTGTAATCCCAGCACTTTGGGAGGCCGAGACGGGTGGATCACGAGGTCAGGAGATCGAGACCATCCTGGC
>NW_012115599.1:10081697-10087485 GCF_000951035.1 Colobus angolensis palliatus
CCAGGATGGTCTCGATCTCCTGACCTCGTGATCCGCCCGTCTCGGCCTCCCAAAGTGCTGGGATTACAGGCTTGAGCCACCGCCCCCGGCCCACAATTTTTTAAAGTGTCTGTAAGTCTAGTCAATGCATTTATATAACTAGGATTGTATAACTAAGACTCTATATGCTATTTATGATTAATCAGGTGGCGATATATTGAATCTATATCACTCATTTATCTCCTAAAAAAATTTACTTAGTTTTTTATTCATTTTATTTAGTTTATTTGTTTTTGAGACAGAGTCCCACTCTGTCACCCAGGCTGGAGTGCAGTGGTGTGAGCTCAGGTCACTGCAGCCTCCCCCTTCCGGGTTCACGCCTTTCTCCTGCCTCAGCCTCCCAAGTCGCTGGGATTACAGGCGCCCACCACCACCCCCAACTAATTTTTGTATTTTTAGTAGAGATGGGGTTTCATCAGGTTGGCCAGGCTGGTCTCAAACTCCTGACCTCAGGTGATCCGCCCACCTCAGCCTCCCAAAGTGCTGGGATTACAGGCGTGAGCCCGGCCAGACAGGAAACATTCTAAATTTAAAAAGACTAAAGCTCACCAGACATGGTGGCTCACAACTGTAATCCCAGCACTTTGCGAGGCCAAGGCAGGAGGATTGCTTGAGCTCAGGAGAGCAGCCTGGGCAACATGGGGAAACTCTGTCTTTACAAAACAAAACCAAAACTGACTCTTTGTTTTTTTGTTTTAATTTTCATTTATTTATTTTTGAGACAAAATCTGACTCTGGTCGCCGAGGCTTGGAGTGCAGTGGCACGATGGATCATGGCGGACTGCAGCCTAGACCTCCTGCGCTCACGCCATGCTGCTGCCTGAGCCTCCCACCTAGCTGAAATTACAGGGGTGAGCCACCATGCCGGGCTAATTTTCACATTTTTTGTAGAAATGAGGTTTACCATGTTGCCAAGGCTGGTCTCAAACTCCTGGGTTCAAGTGATCCATCAGTCTTGGCCTCCCAAAATGCTGTTTTTGTTGTTGTTTGAGATGGAGTCTTGCTCTACCTACCAGGCAGAAGTGCAGTGGCGCAATCTCGGCTCACTGCAGCCTCTGCCTCCCGGGTGCAAGCGATTATCCCTGCCTCAGCCTCCGGAGTAGCTGGGATTACTGGCGCCTGCCACCACACCCGGCTAATTTTTGTATTTTTAGTAGGGACGGGTTTTCACCATGTTGGTGGGGCTGCCCTCAAACTCCTGACCTCAGGTGATCCACCCGCCTAGGCCTCCCAAAGTACTGAGATTACAGAGATTACAGGTGTGAACCGCCGCGCCCGGCCCAAAGTGCTGGTATTACAGGCATAAACCACTAAACCCAGCCGAAAACCTTTTTAAATTGAAATAATTGTGGTAGTGGGAGACACTTAGGATATCCACCATGTCCCAATTTCAGAATCATCAGGGAATCTATGTAGTCATTAGAACTAGTTCTTGTCTTTTTTTTTTTTTTGAGACGGAGTCTAGCTCTATCGCCCAAGCTGGAGTGTGGGGATGCGATCTCGGCTCACTGCAACCTTCATCTCCCGGGTTCAAGCAATTCTCCTGCCTCAGCCTCCCGAGTAGCTGGGACTACAGGTGCCCGCCACCACGCCCGGCTAGTTTTTTTATTTTTTTTAGTAGAGACGGGTTTTCATCGTGTTAGACAGGATGGTCTCGATCTCCTGACCTCGTGATCCATCTGCCTCGGCCTCCCAAAGTGCTGGGATTACAGGCGTGAGGCACCATGCCCGGGTAGTTCTTGTCCTTGATAAGGATATGATAGTTATTTACTTTTTTTTTTTTTTTTGAAAGACCGAGTCTGGCTCTGTCGCCAGGCTAGAGTGCAGTGGTGCAATCTTAGCTCACTGCAACCTCCACCTCCCGGGTTCAAGCAATTCTCCTGCCTCAGCCTCCCGAGTAGCTGGGACTACAGGTGCCCGCCACCATACCCGGCTAGTTTTTTTTTTTTTGGTAGAGACGGGTTTTCATCGTGTTAGACAGGATGGTCTCGATCTCCTGACCTCGTGATCCATCTGCCTCGGCCTCCCAAAGTGCTGGGATTACAGGCGTGAGGCACCATGCCCGGGTAGTTCTTGTCCTTGATAAGGATATGATAGTTATTTACTTTTTTTTTTTTTTTTGAAAGACCGAGTCTGGCTCTGTCACCAGGCTGGAGTGCAGTGGCGCGATCTCGGCTCACTGCAACCTCTGCCTCCCGGGTTCAAGCAATTCTCCTGCCTCAGCCTCCCGAGTAGCTGGGACTACAGGTGCCCGCCACCATACCCGGCTAGTTTTTTTTTTTTTGGTAGAGACGGGTTTTCATCGTGTTAGACAGGATGGTCTCGATCTCCTGACCTCGTGATCCACCCGTCTCGGCCTCCCAAAGTGCTGGGATTACAGGCTTGAGCCACCGCGCCCGGCCTGTATTTTTAGTAGAGATGGGGTTTCACCATGTTGACCAGGATGGTCTCAATCTCTTGACCTTGTGATCCGCTCGCCTCGGCCTCCTAAAGTGCTGGGATTACAGGCACGAACCTCTGCGCCTGGCCTATTTCAGTTTTATAAATCTATTTTAGCCAGCAAGATTGGGAAAAGAAAGGGTTATTTTATAATAAAGTATATTTAAATTAATTACCAATTCATTTGTTTTTTGTTTTTTAGAGGAAATAAAAGTAACCTAGATTTATTTTTGGAATTTTACACATTAAATACTGACAGTTTGAGTAAAAATAATATTTACTGAAGGCATTATGCACAAAGATTTTATAGTTCCTGAGTATTGCTGGATAGATGAAAAAGGAGTAGCTTAGAACGTATAAAGGCTACAGGAAGCCTGGAGACTATTATAAAATACCTTATTAGAAGACTAGGAAAATGTATGCCTCAGATCAGAAGGACCGGGCAGACACATGAACAAAAACGCTGCATGTCTAACTAACAAAGAAAAGGGCCATCGTGTCTGTGCGTGTGTGTATGTGTGTGTGTGTGTGTGTGTGTGAGAGAGAGAGAGAGAGAGAGAGAATGTCTTCTATCTAGGAGCTGGAGAGGGGATTGTCTACCATCTTTTAAAAGTAAAATAAAATTGCTGATGTAAGACTTTGGAAAAGCCACAAAGTTCATCTAGGTGAAATAAAAAAAAAGTGCAAAAAATATTTCATGGAATATCCTTGTAAGCACTACAAAGAAAGTGATGAAAACATTTCTTTACTGTGTATCTAATTTGTGATCTAATGGTATATAGTCTTATTTTTCTGTATTTGTCTCATCTCTACAACTAGATTATAAATACATTGAAAGCAGAAACCATCATCCTTTAATTGAACATAAAGGCTAAGTAATGAAAATCATTGGCGGAGGGGCAAAAGAGATAGGTACTAAAAGCCAATATTGAGCATCAATGATGTGCTAGGCATTGTTCTATTTATATCCTCAAATCAATCCTATGACGTGGGCATTTTTACTATCTTCATTGGTTTACAGATAAATAAACAGGAACAGAGATAAGTAATTTGTCCAAGGCTACACTGTTAAGTGGCAGAGCAATCTCCTACTCACCATGCCATTCTGCTTTTCCAAGGAACACAAAATGAGTTTAAGAGATTTAACTTAAATCACTGAGCAAGGCACAGTGGCTCATGACTGTAATCCCAGCACTTTGGGAGGCTGAGGCTGGTGAATCACTTGAGCCCAGGAGTTCAAGACCAGGTAGGCCGATATGGCGAAATCCCGTCTCTACAAAAAATACAAAAATTAGCTGGGTGTGATGGCATATGCCTGTAGTCCCAGCTGCTTGGGAGGCTGAGTTAGGAGGATCTGTTTGAGCCCAAGTAGCAGAGGTTGCTGTGGGCCTTGATCATGCCACTACACTCCCACCTGGGCTATAGAGTCAGACCCTGTCTCTAACATACAAACAAAAAAAGAGATTTAACAAGGTCTTCTGTGATTAAGTTCTGATAGTATCATCCACAAAGTCAAGGTTCAGAGGAGGCTGAAGAGGTCTGGGGAGGCTCCATGGAGGATGTAGATCTTAGGTCTTAATGAGTAAAATATAAATAGGTAGGAAGGAGAGAGAGAACAGGGTGAGTAAAGTCAGGAAGTGAAGCAAAAGATGCTTTGTGTTATGTTTTTTGTATTCCCCAATGCATGTGAAATGAATGAATAAAAGTTTTTTTTCTTTTTGAGACGGAGTCTCGCTCTGTCACCCAGGCTGGAGTGCAGTGGCGAGATCTTGGCTCACTGCAACCTCTGCCTCATGGGTTCAAGCAATTCTTCTGCCTCAGCCTCCCATGTAGCTGGGATTACAGGCGTGCACCACCACACCCGGCTAATTTTTGTATTTTTGGTAGAGACAGGGTTTCACCATCTTGGCCAGGCTGGTCTTGAACGCCTCACTTTGTGATCCATCCTCCTCGGCCTCCCAAAATGCTGGGATTACAGGCGTGAGCCACTGTTCCCAGCCTCAAAAGTTTTTAAAATCAAAATCAAGAAGCCAGAGACAGAACCAGTAGGAGCTCCTGATGTCATGTTGCAAAAGGTGAAAGAAAAAGATGATAGAGATTTTATTTCAGTCTTTTTTTTTTTTTTTTTTGAGACAGAGTCTCACTCTATTGCCCAGGCTGGAGTGCAGTGGTGCAATCACAGCTCACCACAACCTCCACCTCACAGGTTCAAGTGATTCTCCTGCCTCAGCCTCCCCAGTAGCTGGGACTACAGGCACGTACCACCATGCCCAGCTACTTTTTGTATTTTTAATAGAGACAGGGTTTCACTATATTGGCCAGGCTGGTCTTGAACTCCTGACCTCGTGATCTGCCCACCTCAGCCTCCAAAAGTGCTGGGATTACAGGCATCAGCCACTGCGCTTGGCTATTTCAGTCTACTGAAGAAGAAACTAGGAAGATTCTCTATTCAAATAATCCTTTGATGCTTATAGTTTAGGAATATTTGCTTATATCATGGTTAATACACAGAGTGTTCCAAGTTCCAAATGATAAAAAAGACATGTAGTAACATTATTGGATGAAATCTACTCAATAATTTGGAGAAACTTACATTTTCAACATATACTTCCTCTTTTCCAACTCTGTTTTACTTCTCTTTTTAGGTGGCATGCTGCTAAAACAAACATGACAGCTCACCACAGCCAGAACTAGAACAACTATACTACAGATAGAGCTGTTTTTTATGGCCTTCAATGTATTACTTTGTCAGAGATTCTTTGCATGTCTAAATAGAATCTTGCTCACTCTGAAGAACTAAGGAGCGGTGCTGTTCCCTTTATAGAAATGGTGTCACTTTTCTCTGGATAGGTTAAGTTTGCTTCTGTGTTCAGTGATGCTACTTTATTAGAGAGACACCCACTCACTAGATGAGAAAATCAGACTTGGCAGTCATCAGGGTTTTATCTGAAGTTACTCTTGTAAATGGGAGTTATGTTGGCAAATAGCTGGTCCTCTGATGCAGGGCTGTAAAGACAACACAGATTACATTCTTTAACCCAAATTGCACACACATCCCCAAATTCTGTCTGTCCTTTCAGACCAACTCAAGGCCATATGGACTTCTTACAGCTTTCCCTGACCACTTCAGTCAATAGTTTTTAAACTCACAGCAGTTACTTGTAATACTAATCTGATACGATCATATTCTTTTGTTATCTAAGTATTTACTGTCATTGTAGCATCTTTTTTTTTTTTTTTTGAGACAGTCTCGCTTTGTCACCCAGGCTGGAGTGCAGTGGCGCAATCTCGGCTCACTGCAAGCTCCGCC
>NW_012115599.1:10092060-10093206 GCF_000951035.1 Colobus angolensis palliatus
AGAGAGAGAGAGAGAGAGAAGGGTCTCACTATATTGTCTAGGCTGGCCTTGAACTCCTGGGCTGAGTGATCCTCCCGCCTCAGCCTCCCAAGTAGCTTGGACTACAGATGGATTCCATGGTGTCCAGCTTGCATTGCACATTTTTAAAGACCACATAGTTCCCTTTGAGAGGTGCTAAACAGATACCTTTTAAAACAGAATTGAATTAAACCCCAAAGAGAGCACATCTAAGACACTGAATTTCCCCCGCCTCAATCTTGCCCCTGCCCCTTTTATTTTTTTATTTTTTGAGACAGTCTTACTCTGTCTCCCAGGATGAAGTGCAGTGGCACAATCTGGGCTCACTGCAACCTCTGCTTCTGGGTTCAAGCAATTCTCCTGCCTCAGCCTCCTGAGTAGCTGGAATTACAGGCACCCACCACTATGCCTGGATAATTTTTGTATTTTTTAGTAGAGATGGGGTTTCACCACGTTGGCCAGCGTGGTCTTGAACTCCTGACCTCAGGTGATCCGCCCACCTCGGTCTCCCAAATAGCTGGGATTATAGGTGTGAGCCACTGTGCCCGGCTCACATTTATTGTATATTATAATGAAAAGATGGATAGTTGTTTGCTTTTTTAAAAATATAGACTTCATAGCCGGGCGCGGTGGCTCACGCCTGTAATCCCAGCACTTCGGGAGGCTGAGGTGGGTGGATCACAAGATCAGCAGTTCAAGACCAGCCTGGCCAACATGGTGAAACCCCATCTCTACCAAAAACACAAAAAAATTAGCTGGGCGTGGTGGCGGGCACCTGTAATGCCAGCGACTTGGGAGGCTGAGGCAGGAGAATTGTGTGAAACTGGAAGGCAGAAGCTGCAGTGAGCCGATGTTGTGCCACTGCACTCTAGCCTGGGCAATAAGAGCAAAACTCCATCTCAAAAATAATAATAAATAAATAAATAAATAGACTTCACCAGGTATGGTGGCTCATGCCTGCAATCCCAGCACTTTGAGAGGCCAAGGTGGGAGGACTGGTTGAGACCAGGAGTTCAAGAGCAGCCTGGGAAGCATAGTAAGACCCCATCTCTACAAAAAAATTTAAAAATTAGGCAGCCGGGCGCGGTGGCTCATGCCTGTAATCCCAGCATTTTGGGAGGCTGAGGC
>NW_012115599.1:10095034-10096790 GCF_000951035.1 Colobus angolensis palliatus
TGGGGAAGACAAGGCAGGAGGATCACCTGAGGTCATGAGTTTGAGACCAGTCTGGCCAACATGGTGAAACCCCATTTCTACTAAAAATATAAAAATTAGCCGGGCCTGGTGGCAGTGACCTGTAATCCCAGCTACTCAGGAGGCTGATGCAGGAGAATCACTTGAACTGGTGAGGTGGAGGTTGTAGTGAGCCGAGATCGTGCCATTGCTCTCCAGCCTGGGACACAAGAGCAAGACTTCGTCTCAAAAAAACAAAACAAAACAAAATACAATCAGGATGTAAGGTAATGAATGGAAAGACAATAGAGTCCATGGATAATTTCCTTCAATATGTGTCCAAAAGAAATGAATGGGGATTGAAACAATGTTAAAAGTCGAACATGTAGGTGAGTAGTGTCAAAGAAGAATGGCTGCTAAAAATGAGAGCTTTTAGTGGAGAGGCAATATGGAGTAAGGGTTAGCCTTAGCTTAAAGGGAAACTACAATCTTTATATCTTTATAGCAGTAAGATAAGAATCCTTTTTTTTTTTTTTTTTGAGATGGAGTTTTGCTCTGTCACCCAGGCTGGAGTGCAGTGGCGCAGTCTTGGCTCACTGCAACCTCCGCCTCCCGGGTTCAAGTGATTCTCCTGCCTCAGCCTCCTGAGTAGCTGGGATTACAGGCTTGAGCCACCGCGCCCGGCCTCAAAACATTTTTTAAATATCATTTGAGATGGGGGTCTTGCTCTGTTGCCCAGGCTAGTCTCAAAATCCTGGCCTCAAGCAATCCTCCCACCTTGGCCTCCCACAGTGCTAGAACTACAGGTGCAAACCACCTTGACTGTCCTAATCTCTATTTTACAGATGACCAAAACCAAATCTCAGAGACAGGAAGTAATTTGCTGAAGTTCTCATAGCATTTGCAGAACAAGGATAGTGAACTCAGACTTTATTGCTACCCTAGGATCTTATAGAGATATAATTAGTAATGAAAGGTGGTATTTGCCAAGTGGCAAATTAATGGCATAGGCAATGCATATTTTTTGCTGTAATATGTTTACAAGTTTAAGGTCTAAATGCTAACTAGAACTTTTCCTGGGGAATTTTCAGGTGCAAGGGGACTTTCCCAGTTGTCTCCTCAACTGCTTTAGCATGAAAACAGAAAATGGTCTTGTCTCTGTGCACCTGTGCCACCTCAATCATACACATCACACGTGATCTTGATATGTCTGGCTCAGTAGTTCTGAAAGTGTGTGGTCTTTGGATCAGCAGCACCTGGAAACTTGTCAGAAATGCAAATTCTCGGGCCCACTGCCTACCCACTGAGTCAGAAACTCTGGGGGTGGAGCCCAGCAATCTGTGTTTTAATAAGCACTCCAGGCAACTCCAGTGTACCTTGGGGTTTCAGAACCCATGGTCTGTCTAATGGCTCTCCAGAGAGTTTGTGAACTCCTTGAAGGCAGAGACTGTGTCCTGGCAGTTTTTGTTTCCCTAGCATCAAGCCTTGAACACAGTGGATATTAATAAATATTTCTAAAACTGAACCACAGGAGTGAATATGGCTCGGCAGATAACCAACATCCCATTATCCAACTCTTTTCATATGATGATTAATACTTTTAGGTTTACTTTATGTAATGGATTGAATTGTGTCCCCCAAAATTCATATAGAAGTCCTAACTTCCTAGTACCTCAGAATATAACTGTATTTGGAGATAGGGCCTTTAAGAGGTAATTAGGGTAAAACGAGGTCATATGTGTAGACCCTAATGCAATAT
>NW_012115599.1:10098695-10100133 GCF_000951035.1 Colobus angolensis palliatus
GGCCAAGGCTCTGTCACAAAAAAAAAAGAAAGAAAGAAAGAGAGAGAGAGGAAGAAAAAAGAAAGGAAGAGAAGGAAGGAAGGAAGAAGAAAGAAAGAAAGAAAGAAAGAAAGAAAGAAAGAAAGAAAGAAAGAAAGAAAGAAAGAAAGAAAGAAAGGGAGAAAGAAAGAAAGAAGCCGGGTGTGGTGGCTCATGCCTGTAATCCCAGCACTTTGGGAAGCCGAGGAGGGTAGATCATGAGGCTAGGAGTTCGAGACCAGCCTGGCCAACATGGTGAACTCCCGTCTCTACTAAAAATCAAAAAAATTAGCTGGATGTGATGGCAGGCGCCTGTAATCCCAGCTACTTGGGAGGCTGAAGCAGGAGAATTGCTTGAACCTAGGAGGCAGAGGTTGCAGTGAGCTGAGATCACACCATTGCACTCCAGCCTGGGCAACAAGAGCAAAACTTCGAAAAAGAAAGATTTTACAAAAATACTGACTCTGAAATCTAAGAACTCCCATCCAAGCCCAGCCTATGACAAGACAATCTTATTTTGGGGTGAGTCTTTATAGTCTTTAGATGTTATCCATTAAAGTGTTCAAGAAATTACTCTTTTTTGTTTTTTTGAGACAGAGTTTCGCTCTTGTTGCCCAGGCTGGAGTACAATGGCACAATTTCAGCTCACTGCAACCTCTGCCTCCCGGGTTCAAGCGATTCTCCTGCCTCAACCTCCCAAGTATCTGGGATTACAGGTGCCTGTCATGATGCCCAGCTCATTTTTTGTATTTTTGGTAGATACAGAGTTTCATCATGTTGACCAGGCTAGTCTTAAACTTTTGACCTCAGGCAATCCACCCGCCTCGGCCTCCCCAGGTGGTGGGATTACAGGCGTGAGCCACCGCACCGGGCGAGAAATTACTCTTTCATGCTCAACATGAGTATAGGTTTTGGAGTCAGACAGAGGTGGGTTTCAATTCTGACTTGGCCACTTAGGAGTTGTGTAATTTTAAATTCTAAAGACTCAGTTTCCTCATCTGTAATTTGAGGCTAATAATAGCTCTCTCCTAGATATAGCTCAATAATTGGCAATTATATCATAGGTACTTAGTACGGGGTGACTTAAAAATGATAATTAACTAAATTATTTATATTGGTCCTCTCTGGGAGATGGGATTACTGTGAAATTTTACTGTAATGTTTGAATCATTTCAAAAGACCATACAAAATGGCAATGATATTTTTCAAGACAAAAACAATTGAAGACTCAAGGATAATATAAATCAGAATAAGAATGTCAGAGGCCGGCCAGGTGCAGTGGCTCACGCCTGTAATTCCTGCACTTTGGGAGGCTGAGGAGGGTGAATAACCTGAGGTCAGGAGTTCAAGACCAGCCTGGCCAACACAGTGAAACCCCGTCTCTACTAAAAGTACAAAAAATTAGCTGTCGCGTGGTGGC
>NW_012115599.1:10100919-10102962 GCF_000951035.1 Colobus angolensis palliatus
ACTCCAGCCTGGGCCACAGAGCGAGACTCCGTCTCAAAAAAAAAAAAAAAAATTAACCAGGCGTGGTGGCATGAGCCTGTAATCCCAGCTACTTGGGAGGCTGAGGTAGGGAGAACCTCTTGCACCTGGGAGGCAGGAGTGAGCTGAGATTGCGCCACTGCACTCCAGCCTGGGGGACAAGAGCGAGACTTCGTTTCAAAAAAAAGGAAAAAAGAGAAAAGAAAGAGAGAGAGAGAGAAAGAAAAAGAAAGAAAGAAAAGAAAGCAAGCAAGAAAGCAAGAAAGAAAGAAAGAAAGGAAGGAAGGAAGGAAGGAAGGAAGGAAGGAAAGACAAAGAATAATTGAATTATCTCAAACTGGTGAGTAATTAAACTATAAGTAGGAATTACTGGCCGGGTGCCATGGCTCATGCCTGTGATCCTAGCACTTTCGGAGGCCGAGGCATGTGGATTGCTTGAACCTAGGCGAAACTTCATCTCTACAAAAAATATAAAAATTAGTTTGGCATGGAAGTGCACACTTGTGGTCCCAGTTACTTGGGAGGTTGAGGCTGGAAAATGACCTGAGCTGGAGAAGCTGAGGCTGCAGTGAGCTGTGATCATGTCATTGTACTCCTCTGGGTGACAGAGGAGACCCAGTCTCAAAAAAACAGATACAAAAAAGTATAGAGTATTGATTTTATCTTTGTATCCCCAGATGCTAATATGGCACCTGGCATTTACTATAAGTTCGACAGCTTTTGGTTGAATGAAAGAATGAATAGCCTTCTACAAAGATGATTATTCTAATTATACAGAGACATTTCAACCCAACTATACTTACACAGAATCGGTGGCTCTGTAGCATTTTGACATTGTGCAATCAAAACTTTAATTTTAACCTGGAAATTCCACTTTGGGGAAATAACCTAATAAAATAACCCCAAAGGAAAAAGAGTGTTGTGGTTTTTTGTTTGCTCGTTTGTTTTTAAAGAGTCTTTATTGTGGTGATACTCAAAATAGAGAAACCTGGGATTGTCTTTAGAGCCTCCCCAACCCACATTCTACATCTCCCCTCCGGAGTTTTCACCAGACCTTCCCAGCTGCCCTTAAACTGTTCTGACCATCCTTGCCACCCTTCACCTGACTGGCCCAGTACCCCATACTTCAGACCTTTTGGGATCAGCATGCTCATTAAAACTTATTTGTTTTGTTCCTGCCTGTCTTTGAGGCTCTACTCAGTCAACTAATCTGATAAATTAATTTAAACTGGGATGCTAATGAGTGATAATGGCTGAATATGAGTCTACTCATGGATAACAATTGCATTTCAGCAGCACCTTACTCTGGGCATAAGTCATACATTTCAGGCATGTGTCAGGGCCATTGGGAAAGATATTTTAAGAAGGGGGATTTCCTCAAACCCCTCAAATTACACCATGTAGACAGCTGTCTATCCTGCATGATCTGGCCAACTTCTTGGCATCCAGTTATCAGCTCTCAGGGGACACTAGAGGAAACAGTTCTGTTCCTCTTCTTAATAGGGCTTGGAAGTAGTGACTGGACTATTTATATCACTTAAAGGAAAAAGGCATTTACTCTGGAAACCACCCAGAAAGCACACATTCCCTAGGCTTAGAGAAGACCCTTCTCTACCTACAATTGTAAGAGCAAGGAACAATTCAAATCAGAAACTACTAATGCCCCTATGATTTGCTGCAAAATAAACTCTGAAACAATACTTTTTTTTGAGACTTCCTCTCAATAATAATAATAATAATAATAAGCTTCACAAGTGAGAAAATCCTAGACATCAATATGAATTTATACGGATACGCACATGAAGGACTATTGAACCCAATCATAAAAATGGCCTCCTTTTGGCCAGGAATGGTGGCTCACACCTTAATCCCAGCACTTTGGGAGGCTGAGGTGGGCAGATCACCTAAGGTTGGAAGTTTGAGACCAGCCTGATAAACATGGAGAAACCCCATCTCTACTAAAAATACAAAATTAGCCGGGCGTGGTAATGCATACCTATAATCCCAGCTACTTGGGAGGCTGAG
>NW_012115599.1:10103352-10104381 GCF_000951035.1 Colobus angolensis palliatus
AAAAAAAAAAAAACAGGTCATGCTGTAGTAAGTAGGGTGCAAAAATTTTTATTTATGTATTTACTTTTGAGACGGAATTTCACTCTTGTTGCCCAAGCTGGAGTGCAATGGCACAATCTCAGCTCACCACAACCTCCGCCTCCCAGGTTCAAGTGATTCTCCTGCCTCAGCCTCCTGAGTAACTGGGATTAGAGGCATGTGCCACCACGCCTGGCTAATTCAAAAATTTTATAAGCACAAAACAGAGGAAAAGGTTGCATTATCATTGTGAAGTTAAAGAAAAATGGTTATTTTTTCAGTAGGGTCTGTGCTATCAGAAAAAGCACATAAGGTAAAGATAGTGAAATTCATTATGTACACAACAGAGGCTCACTGAAGTGAGAAAGTCCAAATGATCATGAGGCAGTCACTTCCCAGCTGCCCCACCTCCAACACTTTACCCCCATTTGAGAAGGGGAGTGGGGGCTTAGTAGAGAACTAATTATCAGTTGCAGTTACATTTGAAATTCCCATTATCATAGACTTTTACCTTGCTGCTGAGTATGGTCCCTGGAGGAAAAGGGAGTGGAGATAAATTCAAGTGAACAAGTAGCCACAGGTGATCATGAAGAGCTGTGCATGCCTTTTTTTTTTTTTTTTTGAGATGGACTCTTACTCTGTCACCTAGGCTGGAGTGTGGAGTGCAGTGGTACAATCTTGGCTCATTGCAACCTCCACCTCCCAGGTTCAAGTGATTCTCCTGCCTCAGCCTCCCAAGTAGCTGGGACTACAGGCATGTGCCACCAGGTCCAGCTAATTTTTGTATTTTTAGTAGAGACGGGGTTTCACCAATTGGGCCAGGCTGGCCTCGAACTTCTGATCTCAGGCGATCTGCCCACCTCGGCCTTCCAAAGTGCTGGGATTACAGGTGTGTGCCACCTTGCCCAGCCTGTGTGTGCCTTTCTGAGGAGTATGAATTTTATCTGAAGAGTGGTAGAGGCCGGGAGCGGTGGCTCATGCCTGTAATCCCAGTACTTTGGGAGGCCGAGG
>NW_012115599.1:10105227-10105546 GCF_000951035.1 Colobus angolensis palliatus
AAAAAAAAAAAAAAAAAGCAGTGGTAGAAGGTTGTGGAATGATTTTCAGCAGGCCCACCTGCTGTAAAAGCTTTCCTGAGCCACCACCATGTGTGTAGTTATTTGCACTCATATCCCCTTAGATTCAATACTCTGACTTACATTTTTAATTGTTATTATCCATATATACAATATGCACTCTTAGGCTGGGCACAGTGGTTCATGTCTGTAATCCCAGCACTCTGGGAGACTGAGGCAGGAGAATCACTTGAGGCCAGGAGTTCAAGACCAGCCTGGGCAACATAGAAAGACCTTTTCTCGGTTGGGCACAGTGGCTCAC
>NW_012115599.1:10107505-10109066 GCF_000951035.1 Colobus angolensis palliatus
AATAAATAAATAAATAAATTAAATTAAATTAAAAAAGTAAAAATAAAAAATTAACCAGACATAGTGGTGCACCCCTGTCATCCCATTTACTCGGGATGCTAAAGTAGGAGGATGATCGCTTGAGCCCAGGAGTTCCAGGCTGCAGTGAGCCATGATGGTGCCACTGCAACAATGCCTGGGAGACAGATGATACTCTGTCTCTAAAACAAACAAATATGCACTCAAAATATATTTGTTGTTTGAAGGAAAGAAGCAAAGGGAAAGGAATCGTTTGAATTTCTCTTATTTCATAGTTCAGTCAGTCAGAGTTGAGTTCACCAGGTGGATGAACTGATAAAGTTTTGTAGAGGCAAAACAAAATTCTTTTTTTTTTTTTGTATTTTTAGTAGAGATGGTATTTCACCATGTTGGCCAGGCTGGTCTTGAACTCCTGAGCTCAAGCGATCCGCCTGCTTCTGCCTCCCAAAGTGCTGGGATTACAAGCATGAGCCACCACACCCAAAGCAAAATTCTTTTTGGCAGGGGACGGATTCCGGCTCTGTCACCAGGCTGGAGTGCAGTGGCGCGATCTCTGCTCACTGCAACCTCCGATTCCCTAGTTCAAGTGATTCTCCTGCCTTAGCCTCCTGAGTAGCTGGGATTACAGGCATGCACCACCACGCCCGGCTAATTTTTGTATTTTTGGTAGAGATGGGGTTTCACCGTGTTGGCCAGGATGGTCTCAATCTCCTGACCTTGTAATCTGCCCGCCTTGGCCTCCCAAAGTGCTGGGATTACATGTGTGAGCCACCAAACCCGGTGGCAAAACAAAATTCTTAATGGGTTTATAAATATGAATGTGACTTATACAACCATATTTATTCAAATGAAACCTTTGCTTTCCTATCTGCTTTATTCTATTGAACTCAAAAGTACCTAGGACTATGGGGGACACAGAGCCAGTGGGAGTGCTACAATTTGTAAATGTAATGTTAATCGGCTGGGCATGGTGGCTCCCGCCTGTAATCCTAGCACTTTGAGAGGCCAAAGCAGGTGGCTCACTTGAGATTAGGAGTTCAAAACCAGCCTGGGCAACATGGTGAAATCCCGTCTCTACTAAAAGTACAAAAAAATTAACTGGGCATGGTGGCGGACGCTTGTAATCCTAGCTACTCGGGAGGCTGAGGCAGGAGAATTGCTTGAACCCAGGAAGCAGAGATTGCAGTGAGCCGAGAATGCACCACTGCACTCCAGCTTGGGCAACACAGCAAGACTCAGTCTCAAAAAATAATAAGAATAAAATAAAATAAGGTTAATCATGGATAGATTAAGTTACCAAGTTAAAGTGTTTTGTAAAATAGAGGAAAGTGATTAAGATTCATTAGTAGAGCTAATTCCTCTGTCAATATCCTAGTCAAAGCCCTTAAATCTATGGGAGGCTGAGGTAGGTTCCAGACCAGCCTGAACAACGTGGCGAAATCCCGTCTCTATAAAAATACAAAAATTAACCAGGCATGCTGGCTTGTGCCTGTAATCCCAGCCACTCAGGAGGCTGAGGCAGGAGAATCGCTTGAACCCGGGA
>NW_012115599.1:10109971-10112266 GCF_000951035.1 Colobus angolensis palliatus
CCTCCCAAAGTGCTGGGATTACAGGCATGAGCCACCGAGCCCAGCCCCCAGTTACTCTTATCTCTTAAGGCCCTCTGCAAGGAAGAGTAGAGTGGAGATGGAGACTAGGGAACCTATTCCCATCTCTTTGGGGATCTATATTGTCTATTGGTTTGTTTTGCCATTACCCTAATACGGATGGAACGTAAGGCCCATTAGACAAAACATGAACCAGACCTGTTCCATGGAACTGTGAAGTCAGTTTTCCTTGGCTTTGCTTTTGGTCATTTAAAAAAAAAAAAAAAATTATTGCTTCATGAGACACACTGGTCTCTGAACTTTTCCCTTTTCTAGTAAAAGTACAAATTCCAGCTGGAGCTCTTGACCAACAACATCTTTCTACAGAAGTTGCTGTCTTCGATGCTTTGCTGAGTTCCAGAGATAAGATAAATAATTTATCAAATGTAGGTTTCTGATTACTCACTCTATTAGCATTTAGAGCAGAGAGCTCTGGCCCCTGGGGAGTTTGATTCGTTCAGATGCAGCCCATCTGCTTTTGTTTTTTTTGTGGGGAGTTTTTTGGGGGTGGGGTTGCCTGGAAAAGCCAGGGAGCTCCCAGCATCCCACACATACTTTAGGGATGAACTGCCTAAATCTTATGGGTTTTACTGGAAATTCTGGGGAATGCTATTTTCTTATTATTTAAAACATACACAGCTGCTAAGGCTCATTTTCCTTTCCTCTCCTATTTCTCTCTCTCTTTTTTTTTTTTTTTAGACGGAGTCATGCTCTGTAGCTCCGGCTGGAGCGCAGTGGCGTGATCTCGGCTCACTGCAACCTCCGCCTCCCAGGTTCAAGCGATTCTCCTGCCTCAGCCTCCTGAGTAGCTGGGACTACAGGCGCCTGCCACCACGCCCAGCTAATTTTTTTTTTTTTTTTTTTTTTTTTTTTTGAGAAGGAGTCTGGCTCTGTCGCCCAGGCTGGAGTGCGGTGGCGCGATCTCGGCTCACTGCAACCTCCGCCTCCCACGTTCACGCCATTCTCCTGCCTTAGCCTCCCGAGGTAGCTGGGACTACAGGCACCCACCACCACGCCCGGATAATTTTTTATATTTTTAGTAGAGACAGGGTTTCACCGTGTTAGCCAGGGTGGTCTCCATCTCCTGATCTCGTGATCCACCCGCGTCGGCCTCCCAAAGTGCTGGGATTACAAGGGTGTGCCACTGCTCTCGGCCCTCTCTCTTTTTTTCTTTTTAAAAGATGAGCAAAAACAAAACCCCACAATTTATTTTCAGAGTGTACAAAATAAGATATCTGAAAGGGTATTTTCAATCTTGTGCAATTTATCCTAAATTCATGCTGCAGGTTACAAGATTAATTTCAGGGAATTTTATAGAAAAGATTAACTAGAGTTTCTCCTAAATCAAATGACACGGTTTTGGGGGGAATGAAACAGTCTATTATATGAATGCATCACTCTTCACTCATATAGTTTCTGAAGTATAGTTGCAATATCGGTAGTGACAGATAGGTGTTAGAAAAGGTTTGTATCTGTAGTTATTCCACAGGCTCTTTATGGCAAATATACGTCATTATTATTTTACACCAGTCTTAAAAGTAAACTGGGTTAACAGAAGAAATTACAGCAAAAACCAGCAGATTCTGTGGATGGTCCATTCATTGCAAATATAGAGAGGAAAAAGTTTTGATAACCCAAGAAGCCAAGAGTTTTACATATATTAAACGCTCTTCTGATTCATTGAGGATAATCTGATCAACAACTTACTTTATTCCTTTTTAAAATAAATATTAAACTATGTGCCTGGATGATAGAATGTAGTGATGAGTGGGTCTTATTTTGGTGATCCTTAAGGAATAGAAATTCCATGTAGTCTCCCATGTTGGTTTTTTGTATTTTCATGAACTTAGTATTTTTTTTTTCTTTTGAGAGGGAGTCTTGCTCCCTCTCCCAGGCTGGAGTACAGTGGCGCTATCTCGGCTCACTGCAATCTCTGCCTCCTGGGTTCAAACAATTCTCCTGTCTCAGCCTCCTGAGTAGCTGGGATTACAGGCACGTGCCACCACGCCCGGCTAATTTTTGTATTTTTAGTAGAGGCGGGGTTTCACCATCCTGGTCAGGCTGGTCTCGAACTCCTGACCTCGTGATCCACCCACCTCGGCCTCCCAAAGTGCTGGGATTACAGGCGTGAGCCACTGCGCCCGGCCTTCATGAACTTTCTTAATGCTAAGCCAGGATTGTACATGCTACTTCCTATGGTGAGCACCCTGTGAATAAGTAAAATAATGACATCTCACC
>NW_012115599.1:10112466-10121069 GCF_000951035.1 Colobus angolensis palliatus
CTGGTCTCGAACTCCTGACCTCGTGATCCACCCACCTCGGCCTCCCAAAGTGCTGGGATTACAGGCGTGAGCCACCGCGCCTGGCCTTCATGAACTTTCTTAATGCTAAGCCAGGATTGTACATGCTACTTCCTATGGTGAGCACCCTGTGAATAAGTAAAATAATGACATCTCACCACAAACCTGAGTGTTGTTTTTCTGTCAGTGATTTAGTAGAAAGTTGATTGTCTCCCAATACCAAGTCACATGAAAAGTCTCTTGCGTGGAAGTTGAGAGTTGTGGGTTGGTTTGGGGCATGGCCCTAGCTGAGTAGTTAGCTCCCATACAAAACAATGATGTTAGAACAGAGAATATCACTAAAAGGTGAGAAAGGTAAAGTAAGGACACAAAAGGAATTCCTTGTGCCTCACAGCTCTGGGTCTAAAGCAATTAAAGAGTGAAAGGTGTAAAAATGCTACTTGCTACCTATTTTGTGTTTCTCTGGGAGATTAACCTACTTTCTTGGCTCATTTTCTTCTTCCTACATCAGCTGGTATAAAAGCTGTGGTAGCTGGCAGCCTCAGATGACTCCATCCGCATCTGTTATCTCAGTTTTGGGCCTCTCAGGGACACACAATGTAATTTACCTCTTATTTCTTTTGCTTCCTCCCCACAGCAGGTAAAAACTCTGCCCCGAGCTTAGACACATTCTCCCCTGTCATAAGAATCTGCTCAACCAAGGACAGTGAGTTAACAGTGGGTGCGCGCACTCTTTCTTCTCTCTTGTCTTCTGACAGATCCAAGAGGCTGAAGTAGTAAATCTGAGACAAGCAGCATCTAAGTACACACACACACTCAGAAGGAGAGCTCAGACTCAGCCACTTGCTCTGTACTTCTGCTTCCCGTATGCTGCATTTTAGAAGGTTTCATATTGCTCCTGCAATTTTTTTTTTTTTTTTTTGGTTAGTTGGATGGCTGAATGAAACACAACCTTCCCTGCAGACATCAAAGCATGTCTCCAGCATAGCAAACCCTCCATCCAGCCTTTCGTCTCTCCGGCTACATTCCAATTTAACCGGGGCTGCCTTGCATGATAATCAGGCCTAATTACCACTTTATCCCTTGATTGTTGTGCTGAGTTTTGGAACTGCAGAGTTCTTTTCTCAGCTTCGGTTCTGCCTTCTCTTACCCTGCCTCCTATTATTTAGCATACCCAGGGCTGAGATTTAGCCATTCTAATTAGCAAATAGGTGAAAAGGGCTGGACTGTGCCTTTGGAATATCAGGGCTCTGTCCACTTAGTAAACTTGAATTCCTTTCACAACTGTGGGAAGACCTTGCCATAGACAGGATATTCTGAATACCACAGGAGCTTTAAGAGATTTATTACTAGGTTAAAGAGTAAAACAAAGGCCCTGAGATGATATCCTCATTCCCCAGAGGTATTTTCCTACCTTCTCTCTTACCACACACACAGGCACAAGATCTTTTACAAAATGCTGAAACCAGGAAGGAAGGGGGTGTAAACTGGGGCTTTTGGAACCTTTTTTCTAATTCTTTCACTTGCTACAATGCATTTGAATGCCTTCGTTTCCCTAACTGTAAAAAGAATCACAGCCAAATAATTGAAAAATCAGAACACAACTAATCCCATCTACCTGCAGTTTAAACCAGCCAGGTAGATGATAATTTATGTTTTACTTTAAAGTTGTTTTTCCTTCCTTTTGTTTTTTTTTTTTTGAGATCGAGTTTTGCTCTTGTTGCCCAGGCTGGAGTGCACTGGCGCAATCTCGGCTTACTGTAACCTCCACCTCCCGGGTTCAAGCAATTCTACCCCAGCCTCCCAAGCAGCTGGGATTACAGGCGCCTGCCACCATGCCCAGCTAATTTTTTGTATTTTTAGGAGGGACGGGGTTTCTCCATGTTGACCAGGCTGGTCTTGAACTCCTGGTCTCAAGTGATCTTCCTGCCTCGCCTTCCCAAAATACTGGGATTACAGGCATAAGCCACCATGATTGGCCTAAAATTATTTTTAATTTGTTATTTTTATTACAAATTTATTGAGTACCACGTGCCAGGCACAGTGTTAGATACTGGGGATTTTAAGATAATAGGATACAATTCTTGCCCTAGTGAGAACACACTGAACAGTAAAGGTAGGTGAAGGGAACCTGGAAGGTCTGGAGGGTCTAGATATGAGTTTTTCAAAAATATGATCTGAGGGAAACAAAATTAGCCTTGAGGTGATTGATAATTGTTGAAGCTGGGGATTGAAACATGATTGTTTAACATTTACCATTTTGTCTATTTTTTCCATGTTTGAAATTTTGCATAACAGAAAAGTTAAGAAAAAAAATAAAAACATGTAATCTGGCGCCATAATCTGTAGAACCACGTGGAAGAGACTGATTGAAACACAGATTCTCTGGCCCGACCACAGTCCTAGTCAGTTTCTTGATGGGGTTCAGGAATGTGCATTGTAAATAAGGTCTTCATATGAGTCCTATGCCTACTAAAATTTGAGTTCCTTGGCAGAGGAGACAGTACATTCCAAGACTGGAGGCAGAAGAAAGAAGGAAAACTATTTTTTTTTTCTTTTTGGGACAGAGTCTCACACTATTGCTGGGGCGGGAGTGCAATAGCATAATCTCGGCTCACTGCAAGCTCCGCCTCGCGGGTTCAGGCGATTCTCCTGCCTCAGCCTCCCGGGTAGCTGGGATTACAGATGCCCGCCACCATGCCTGGCTTATTTTTTGTATTTTTTAGTAGAGACGGGGTTTCGCTGTGTTGGCCAGGCTGGTCTTCAACTCCTGAGCCTGTGATCCGCCCACCTTGGCCTCCCAAAGTACTGGGATTATAGGCGTGAGCCACTGTGCCCAGCCGGAAAACTATTTATCAGAGAAGAAAAACTCCCTTGGAAACCACTTAATGAGATCAGACAATTTCAATACTACGTAGAGGACCTTTGGAGAGCCTGAGTCTAGGCCAAGTCATTTTAAATTGTAATGTGCAGGGGAATCACCTGGGGAGCTTGTGAAAATGCAGCAGGTTAGAGTGAGGACTGACAGCCTGCATTTCTAGTTATCTCCCTAGCTAGCCGCTGTTGCACTGCTGCTGGTCTGGGGATTGCACTTTGATTAGCAAGGGTTGGGGTAACCTCAGTATTTTACAGATAAGAAACTGAGGCCTAGAGAGACAAATACTTGCTCTGTTGTTGCAGGCATTGATTCTATCATTTTGTGTTATCTCCTAAGGATGCTGAGCCTTGGTAGGAGCCTATTACCAGTTGGATGTCATGAGCAGGCGGCACTTAACATAAAGATTGCAAACGCGGGGCAGTCTTGGAGCTGAGCTGCAGTACAGATTTCTTCTAAGCACCTTGGGAATGAATGGTCCAAGGAGTTGCAATGTGGCTGTTCTGCCGCAGTCTGTTATTTCTTATCACTGTTACTGCATCTTCCAGGTCTGGTCTCTTGAATTCTATGAGAGTTCTTGGGCAATCATTAGACCTATTGAATGCATAACCCTATGCACTAACATGTGCTCAGATTTATCATATATATATATATATTCTTGTTGTTGTTGTTGTTGTTAAATGCTGTTGCATTGAGCAAGTTTTGCAACTCTATCCTGAGTTGCAAAGACAATATGGGTAGTAATCTATTAAATGTACTTCCTAATATTGGGACAGGACTGAACTCCTTGATATAGGAAATTCCATGTCACACAAAGCTAGTAAGCTCAGGGAACTGATTATCCCAGGTGGGTACAGATTCAAAACTGCTTTCTCACCCTCCTTTAAGGATAGATAAGATAATTAAGCATCCTTAAGGAAAAAGGATGCTTGGGGGGTACTTCCTAACCTTTGAGGAAGAGGTTGAGGTTGACTCAAAGAAGCTGTCCCTGTCCTGTTTCCTCATCAGTGACAGAACTCAAGACAGGAGGACCAAAGAATTGACTGGGGGGCATGTTTCATGATCACCAATTTCCAGGTAGTGAAGACTCAAGACATTTCTTAACAAAAAACATTACCAGAACCTCCACCCCCCACCCATACTCCCCTACACATTGTCTGCCTATCTTGAAGCATCTCTTACTCTGGTCTTGAAACAATTTCTGTTGAAATGACTCTGAGTTAGAACACCCCGTGATCTTTCCTAAAGACCTGAGCATGTCTCCTTGACATGCATCGCATTTACGTTTATATCTTTTCCCCTTGATCCAATGACTCATTTTCCCTGAGCCCTTTTATCTAAAAATGCTAAAGAGGGGATAAATGATTGGTAAGCAGAATCTCCTGGCCACTGCAGTCCCAATCAGAATGAGGTTTGAAAGGTTTTCTTAGGCTCAGAGTCCAGGGAAAAGTTAACTTTCGGTTCTCGGCATGTGGACTTAGGTTTCTGTGCCGGTGAGGAGTAAGGATGTGGAATGAGCAAACTCCCTGGGAGGTGGGGGGTGGGGAGGGGACGGGGCCTCCCTGGAGCCTCGGGCCATTAGTAATCTGCTTTGTGAATGGAGTTAAAGGAGGAGGGGGCTGCACATACTTGGAATTCTTTCATCTGGGTGGGCTCCTTCTCTCCAAACTTTCAGGATGTGGGAAATATAAGATGAAAGAAGCTGCATTTCCAGCCTATCAGGTTACAGCGTGGAAAATGGAGAGGAAAAGAAGTAGGGGGTGGAGAGGGAGGCGGGAGAAGGCCTCCCCGAGAGGGGCCAGGGAAACCCAGTTTGAGGACTAGCTGGGGAGAGTGAGAAAGAGTGCTGGGGCGGTCAGATCACGTTTCACATCACATCAGAGCTGTGGAATTTCCTCTCTTCTGGGGGCAGCCCTGTGAAGATGAAGTTGGTTTAAGGTTAGTCGGTGATGAATAATAGCCCAAAGGCGACCGATGAAGGGTGTTACTAAGTGACTGGTGTTTACAAGCAAAACTTTCGTGGTGGGGTTGGGAGGTGGGAGAGGGAGCCATCTTCAGTTTGAGTTGTTCACCAAATTCTGTGACCCGAGAATGGAGTCCATGTATGGATTTTATTTGTGTCTGACCTCTGTGGTATGCAGAGTCCTGAACACTCGGGCTGAGAAGGGGAGCAAAAGAAATGGGAAGGTAATTAGAAAAGGCGGGAGAACCTCCAGCGTGGGTAAGGGATCCAGGGCCCTCCGGGCACAATCAGAGTGTCTGCTTTGTGTCTCTGGCGTCCCTGGGGCGGTCCTGGCAGGATCTGTTTCTGTTCTACTTAATCCACGTGCTCCACACCACTCAATTGTCACCGCCTGGCTCTCCGAGGACCTTACCTCCCCAGAGATGAGTTTATTTTTTAAGAGTACCCAGGCGGCTGTCCCTCCTTATTTTCTGTTATGAGAAGGAAAGCTCCACCCTGGGTGTGAAACAGAAGTGTGAAACTTCTGCGAGGCTGGGTAAATGGTTCCTGAGGCCAGGTACACCCTCCGTTAGGGAAGAACAAAAACAGGAGAAGACCACTGGGGTCAAGTTTGGACCTAAAATGAAATAAAGGACAGCGGGAGGGAAAATGGAACCAGCAGCTGGGCTAGTGGTGGCGTGTTTGCAGAAAAAGAATGTTTATTAAACCCTGATTACCAACCACAATCGGGCAATGTATTGTTCTAATATTAAGACGAATAGCAAGTTATTAGACGGCATATAAATAAATCATCACATGACAAAAATATTGCTTGTTTTGAAAAAACTAGAATACAATAAAATACACTTGTCACAAACCATACCAAGCTTCATTTCATCTTTTTTCTCCTGTTTCAGAAAGCTGTTTAGGATTTTGCACCATATCAGGGTCATCATTTTCAAACATCTATTAGTGCCATATTGTAGTCGCGTGAGAGGTTCAGTTAATAAAGATTTCTGGTTGATAGATGGCTAGAGCAAACAGACTTTTGCACTATCGTCTCTGAATTGCTACTGAGTTATTACAATACATTGCGTCCATATTTTATCACTTTACAAACCATACACTCACATTTGCCCCTCCTCCCTCCCTTTCCAAACACTACCACCTCCAACAGTTTTGAGAAAAATAAATAGAATATCTCCTCCTCTTTGCATTAACTCCTCACAGCTCCCTTTCCAACACGAGCTGTAGCCTTGAACCTTGCTCGACTCAGCTCCATTGCCTAATCCTTGCTGGTTTTGACACCCACAGTCATTTTCTAAGACTGGCTTTTTTTTTTCTTTTGTTTTTTTCTTTTTTTTCGTGAGACCTGTTAAATTTGGGATAGGTATATTTGAACTGGTCCTTCTGGATTTCTCAGCGGTTTCCTAAGAACAGGTAAGGGTAGTAACTTAAGTGGTATTTCCTGTGTGCCCAAGTGAAATAAGTCAACAGCATGTTTTTCTAAGTTGAAATGAAAATTAATTTTTTTTTTATTTTGAGATAGAGTTTTGCTCTGTCACTCAGGCTAGAGTACAGTGGTGAGATTATGGGTCACCTTGACCTTCCAGGCTCAAGTGATCCTCCCACCTCAGCCTCCTGAGTGGCTGGTACTACAGGTGTGCACCACCACGCCTGGTTAATTTTGTTTGCGGGGGTGGGGGGTATTTTTTGTAGAAACAAGGTTTTGCCATGTTAACCAGGCTGGTCTCAAAGTCCCAGATTCAAGTGATCCACTTGCCTTGGCCTCCCAAGGTGCTGGGATTACAGGTGTGAGCCATTACACACCGTGGAAAATTATTATTACTATTTTTGAGACGGACTCTCACTTTGTCTCCAGTCTGGAGTACAGTGGCACAATCTCAGCTCACTGCAACCTCCAGCTCCCTGGTTCAAGTGATTCTCCTGCCTCAGCCTCCCGAGTAGCTGGGATTATACGCACTTACCATCACGCTCAGCTAATTTTTTGTATTTTTAGTAGAGACGGAGTTTCACCATGTTGGCCAGGATGGTCTCGATCTCCTGACCTCATGATCCGCCTGCCTCAGTCTCCCAAAGTGCTGGGATTACAGGCGTAAGCCACCGCGCCTGGCTGGGAAAATTAATTTTTGAAAGTCCTGTAGTCAGCCTAGTCCACCATAGCCTGCTGTTGACCTTAGTATTGGAAGAGCTAAGGACTCAAATGTTAAAATTACAACTGACTTTCAGTACTGGCCTTACCTACCAGCTGGGCACCTTATTTTTATTGAATGAACACTTATACAACATATACTAGGTACCAAGCACTGTTCTAAGCATTTTAGAAATATTTGCTTGGTGAATACTCATAGTGGTGTTATTGTAATACAATACTATTATGAAGTATGTTGTTATTATCCTCATTTTACAGAAGAAGAATCTGAGATGTAAAGGAATTTGCCAACCTATGAACCTGAGTTTCAGCTCCCTGCCCTAGCATATCCCCCATTGGCTGGAGGGATATAGCCCTGTTTCCACATCTACCCGCATGCAACTTTGAACAGATCACTTGGCATTGCTAGGAGGCATATGAGGGGTATGAAACCGTAGGCGGCAGGGGAGACAGGGCCTTTACACACACATGAAAAAGCAAAGAGCACGTACTTGGTACACTTACAGGGAGCCAGAGGAACGGGAGATTTCTTGGGCTGTTCCTCCCACCCCCATCCCTGTGTAGAGCAGCATGTTTGGGTTACTTCAATACCTTCTTATAATTCAATTCACAGCCTCGGCCTTGTACCATTTCCGTTTCCTTGAACTGCATCTAGACATGATTCTGGTCCCCACCAGCTTCTGACCTCATTACTCATTCTGTTTACAGCTTGGCCTCACCCTTCAGACTGCCCTGATTTCCCAGATAGGAATTTGGCTGCCCTCACTGACTAGGATTCAGATGTTCGCCCCAGCCACATTGCACCAGGCCCTCCTGTGTCCACACACCCCCGCTCAGGCTGGCACCCTGGGACCCTCACCTCCTTCCCTCACTGAAACTGCTGTCAAGGATCGGACAGGGCTCTATAAAATACATCTTACCACGGAGAGTTTGGGCAGGATTACGGAGGATCTTGAAGGAAACTTGGGAAACTCTTGAAGGATTTGGAGTTGGGTGATAACGTGATGAAGGGGGATAGATTAGAGGGAGGTAAGGCTGGAGGCAGGGGCCTCCGTCAATGAGCTATTGCAGTGACACAAGTGACCCAAGGAAGGGCTGAGGGGGCTGCCCTGTCGAAACAGAAGCAAAGCGTGAATGGGAGACAGAAGATGAGTCTCACAACACCTGGTCATTGCCTGGATTTGAGAGGAACGGGGTGAGGAGAGTCACACACCGTGATTCTCCAAGTTTCCCCTATGAAGCATCTGGGAAACTGATGACTCAAGGACAGGATCAGGGTGCTTGTGAGGCAGTGGAAGAGTCTGCTCTTGTGCCTGGCAATCAGGAATAGGCTCAACAAGTGTTTACAGAAGGAGGTATATTTATATCAAACCTCTAGATCTTGTCATTAAAATGTTAATGCCTGGCTGGGCACAATGGCTCACGCCTGTAATCCCAACACTTTGGGAGGCCGAGACAGGACGATTGCTTGAGCTGGGGAAGATCGAGGCTGCAGTGAGCCGGGATCCTGCCCCCGCACTCCAGCCTGGGTGACAGAGTGAGGCCTATCTCAAAAAAATAAAAATAAATAGCATGAGTTTTTTGGGTTTTTTTTT
>NW_012115599.1:10121341-10121885 GCF_000951035.1 Colobus angolensis palliatus
TGATCCGCCCGTCTCGGCCTCCCAAAGTGCTGGGATTACAGGCTGGAGCCACCACGCCCGGCCTTTTGTTTTTTTTTTTTTGAGACAGAATATGGGACTATAGGTGCGCCACACTGTGCCTGGCTAATTTTTCTATTTTTGTAGAGACAGGGTTTTACCATGTTGGCCAGGCAGGTCTCGAACTCCTGAACTCAAGCCATCTGCCTGCCTTGGCCTCCCAAAGTGCTGGGATTACAGGCATGAGCCACCATGCCCAGCCCCACAAAAATAAATAAAATAAAAAAATAAAATATTAATGTCCCATGGAAGGAAAAAAACAAGAACCACAGTGAGCCTTGTACACCTTCGTCTTAAGAGAAAGAAGACCTGGGGGAAATCCAAGAATGAGGTTTGGGAGGCCTGCCTCGGCCTCCCAAAGTGCTGGGATTACAGGCATGAGCCACCGTGCCTGGCCTCCATGTACCTTTTTTCTTTTCACCTCTCTTATCTCCTTAGCAATTTAGGTCAGAACAGGAAACTGTCCCCCAAAGAGAGAAAAACTCTT
>NW_012115599.1:10123066-10128950 GCF_000951035.1 Colobus angolensis palliatus
TTTTGAGAAGGAGTTTTGCTCTTGTTGCCCAAGCTGGAGTGCAGTGGCCGGATCTCGGCTCACTGCAACCTCTGCCTCCTAGGTTCAAGCGATTCTCCCACCTCAACCTCCCAAGTAACTGGGATTACAGGCACCCGCCATCATGTCTGGCTAATTTTTTTTCTATTTTTGTAGAGACGGGATTTCGCCATGTTGGCTAGGCTGGTCTTGAACTCCTGACCTCAGGTGATCCACCCACCTTGGCCTCCCAAAGTGCTGGGATTACAGGCGTGAGTTACCGCACCTGACTGCTTTAAGGTGATTTATAATTGATATGTTGGGCCTTCCCTATAGATTAAGTTCCCTGCCCCCCCACCACCCCAAGACAGAGTCTTGCTCTGTCACCCAGGCTCAGGCTGGAGTGCAGTGGTGCGATCTCAGTTCACTGCAACCTCCACCTCCCAGGTTCAAGCAATTATCCTGCCTCAGCCTCCTGAGTAGCTAGGATACAGGCGCCCACCACCATGCCTGGCTAATTTTTGTATTTTTAGTAGAGTCGGGGTTTCACCATGTTGGCCAGGCTGGTCTCTAACTCCTGACCTCATGATCTGCCCACCTCGGCCTCCCAAAGTGTTGGGATTACAGGCATGGGCCACAGCGCCTAGCCCAAATCAAGTTCTGATCGATGGGAGATGATAGTCCCAGCAGCCACCATGTATTTTTCCACTGGTAGATGCTGTGTTGATGGCCTTGTATTCATTCTCACTGAGTCCTCTCAGTGACTGTTACATATGCCCATTCCCGTTGGAAAGATGAGGAAATTAAGACTCAGGGATTAAGTAACTTGCCCAGCAGTAGCTGTGTGTTGATTCCTTTTATTTTATTTTATTTTATTGTCTTGTCTGATTCCAAGCTGACATTTATTGAGCACTTACTACCTGCCAGGTTCTGTACCATTGCTTCACTGTGGGTCCTTAGGACCACACTATGTGAGATAACTATTCTTATTATCCTCATTTTTCAGGTCAAGAAGCAGGCTAAGAGAGGCCTAACTTGCAAATATCACACTACTAGGAAGTGGCAGAAACAGGTTGTGACCCCAGGCAGTGGGATTCCTAGCTTTTGACCACTGCATTTAGTCGTTAAAAACCCAAGACAACCTCTCTATAATTTAGTGTTACTCCTGAAGTGATCCCAGGGAAGGACCCTCAGGATATGTTAGATCGAGACTCCAGGGTTTGCCCTGACTGTCTACAGAAGGGAGAGCTGGGGAGGATAGGGCTGGGATTCTGAATTGGTTAATATCTGCACAGAGGAGGGCAGAAGCAGCTAAGCCATGTTCGGACTGCTCTGTGCGTGCCCTGGAAATGCAAGCAGCCCTCAGCTTCTGTGGCTGGCCTGGATGGCTGGCAGCAAGCCTGCAGGAGGGAAGCCCCGTCTCTGGGAGGGGCAGCCAGACCCTCAGGCAGTGGCTTCCCCCTCGCTGACCTTTAGCTGGAGCTGATGAATTGGCAGCAACTGCATGACATCAGGGAGACATTTTCTTCTTTGTGAGCTCAGAGCTTCCATTTAAAAATTCCTCAGTCACAAGACAGAGGCTGCAGAAGCCCGGGCAGCACTTGTGGTGGCAGCAGGTGATGTGCACTTGCTCCAAGTCCTCCAGAAGTCTGCGTAATCCCCGGGATTCCGGGCGGCCGCTGGGATGGCCATGTAAGGTGTGGTTGTTGGCCTTATTTATCCCTGTGGCGCTGCCAGCTCTTAGAAGCCCTGCAGGAAAGGGATCATGGGGGGGTGGGGCAGGTCCCATCAGCTGGCGCCTGGGAGTCACCAGCTTCCTCCACCAGTTTCCTCTGCCTGACCCCTCTCTCCGTTCTTGTCTTTACCCCTGGTGAAAACCAGCACTCAGTTTAAAATTAAGTGAGCTCAAAAGTTATCCAAACATGTTTGTCTTGACTTTTGTATGTGGGGCAGGTGGAGGGAAGAGAGGCTGCAGTGAGTCAAGATTGTGTCACTGGACTGCAGCCCGGGTGACAGAGCAAGACTCCATCACACACACGCGTGCGCACACACACACACACACACACACACACTCTTTTCCCTAAATTTGACGGTGGCAGAAGGAACCATTATTTTATTACAGTGAAAGGCAGAGTTGAAAGGGAAATTAGATCTCTAAATACTCCAAGCTCCTCATTTTACACAGGAGGAAACTTCCAGCTCAGAGAAGGGAAGGGACTTGCCCAAGGTCTCAGCACAAGTTAGTGGCAGAGGAAGGACCAGAACTGATTACCTTGGGCAGGTTAGCTTTTCTCTCTGAGCTTCATTCCTCCATTGATAAAGTGACACGGTGGAGTTTGATGATGCACAAGATTTATCTCCAGATCTCAAAATATAGAACCATAATTGAGTGACTCTCTCAGGCTCTCTGGGGGATCCTAGAGGATCCAGGGGAGCAGAGCCCTGGAGAAGGCAGGATATATGGTAAAGAAGGTGGGGGGGACTGTTTGATGAACAAGTAACTCCAGAATCTTGGGACAGATGATTCATTACCTTGGCTAGCTGCCTCTTCACCTCAGTCTCTCCCCTGCCCTTGCCCTTGCAGAAAAGCATTCATCCCAGAACAGCCATCTTCCCTCTTTCCCCTTCTTCCCAACCCACAGATGTACGTATTCCCTAATTTATGATTATTTGCTGAGCCACTATTACTCTAGCTTATATATTTATAGCTTTCCGGTAACACTCCTCTAGGAATCACTCAGGGTGTCAGGTACTAAGTACTTTATATTATCACATTTAATCCTCCTACCTCCATCCTCTGAGTTAGGCTATATTATCCTTGGTATGTAGATAAAGAAACCCAGGCTATGTTGAGTGCTGTGGCTTACACCAGTAATCCCAACACTTCAGGAGGCCAAAGCCAGAGGATCGCTTGAACCTAGGAGTTCAAGGTCAGCCTGAGCAACATAGTGAAAACTTGTCTCTATTAAAAAGAAAGAAAGAAAATAAACTCAGGCTCAGAGACTTACATATTTGCATATTCCTATAGTTAATAAGTGGGGAATCCCTAAAGTGACCCATATTTGGCTGGAGACTAAGGACTAGTTTATTTATTTATTCATCCTTATTTTAAGATGGAGTCTTGCTATTTTGCCCAGGCTCGAACTCCTAAACTCAAGCGATCCTCCCTCCTCAGCCTCCTCGTGATGCCATCACTCCTGGCACTGAGCTCTAGTTCCTTTTTGTGTGTGTGTGAGACAGTCTCACTTTGTTGCCCAGGCTGGAGTGCAGGGGCATGATCTCAGTTCACCGCAGTCTCAACCTCCTGGGCTCAAGCAATCCTCCTGCCTTAGCCTCCAGAGTAGCCGGGACTACAGGAACGCACCACCACACCAGGCTAATTTTTTGATTTTTTGTAGAAATGAGGACTTGCCATATTGCCCAGACTTGAACTCCTGAGCTCAGGAGATCATCCTGCCTCAGTCTCCCAAAGTGCTGGGATTACAGGTGTGAGCCACCACACACTTAGTTCTTTTTTTTTTTTTTTTTTCTGAGACGGAGTCCTGCTCTGTTCCCCAGGCTGGAGTGCAATGGCATGATCTCAGCTCACTGCAACCTCTGCCTCCTGGGTTCAAGTGATTTTCCCTGCCTCAGCTTCCCAAATAGCTGGGACTACAGGCGCATCTGCTACCACACCCCGCTAATTTTTTTTTTTTGTATTTTTAGTAGAGCGGGGTTTCACCATGTTGGCCAGGCTGGTCTTGAACTTCTGACCTCAGGCAATCCACCCACCTTGGCCTCCCAAAGTGCTGGGATTACAGATGTGAGCCCCCTGCGCCCGGCCTAGCTCTAGTTCTTAACCACTGCCCTGGATTACCTCTCTGGCAGCCCTGAAGCTCTGGCTGCGGTCTATTAGTTGGGTTGGATGTAGTAGGTGCTAATGAGACTGTGAGGGCCCAGTATATTTGTCCTAACTCGAGGCCAGAGACTGCACCCTTGAATTTGACCCCTCATCTCACAATGAATACTCAGGATTGGGGCTCGGCACAGGGAAAAGAAGGGGATCATTTGTGTCTTTCATGACTACTGGACAAAAATTTGAAGTGATCAGGTATCATTTTGTTATGCTGAGTTTCCTAGTAGCTAAAGAGGACACAAACCCACCAAGTTGTTAACACTGACACACTACATTATACAGATCTGTTTGCAGACACTTCCTAGTGTAGCAGTTTGAATATCCTATAACTGAACTCCGTAGTTTTGGCACTAAAGTATCTTTTGGCTACCCTGCGTCATGCTCTTGTGGCACCTCCAGCTGGTCAGCAAGTCACACAAAGTGGCGTGGAGATAGTCGCTGAAAATGCAATCATACCCTGTTTTTGTAGATTCCAGGGATCTGCCAGGAAAGACAATTCTCGAAGAGGTGCCATCAAACGTCTGAGGGTTGAGAGGCCAGGTGGGTGGGACTTGGTGTGAGGACATGCAGGTACCCTCAGGGACAAGCCATTCCTTTGTTCTTCCCTTCCACATACTCTTACTGAGCACCCATATAGGCAGGTTAGACCCAAGACTGTATTGGACCCTGAAAGTTCTGAAACGATGTTAATATGTTACCTCTGGAGACCAACATATAAGCAAACTATTATTATACAATGTGAGACATGCTATCTTAGAGCTATGAGCCCTTGGTGGAGGGAGCAATTAGTTTTGCTGGGCCAGGGGTGAAGTGCTGGTCTGGGAAGGCCTCCCTGGGAAGGTGTCCTTTGAGCTGAATATGGAGATAAGAGAAGGAGGGGAGAGTACATTCCAAACCCAGACAGGAGCTAGAGCAAAGGTACAAAGGCCTGCATGACCACAGCCTGATCAGGGAACTTGGAGTCCAGCATGTTCTACAGAGAGCCGGCTTGTCTTTTTATGCAAAGAACTTTTGCGGGTATCAGTCTATATCATCATTATCGTCAAAGCTTACATTTATAGACCTGATTCTGTGCCAGACACCCTGCAAAGTACTTTACTCACATCTCCTTTTATTTTTATTTTTTATTTATTTATTTTTTGAGATGGAGTCTCACACTATCACCTGGGCTGGAGTGCAATGGAGTGCGATCTCAGCTCACTGCAACCTCTGCCTCCTGGGTCAAGCGATTCTCCTGCCTCAGCCTCCCGAGTAGCTGGGATTAGAGGTGCCCCACCACAACAAGTTAATTTTTGTATTTTTAGTGGAGACAGCGTTTTGCCATGTTGACCAGGCTGGTCTTGAACTCCTGACCTCAAATGCTTCACCTGCCTCAGCCTCCCAAAGTGCTGGGATTACAGGCGTGAGCCACTGTGCCTGGCCAGAGGGTGACCTTTTAAATATGGGGAGGACATGCAGTGGGGATGTTAGGATTGAAAATTAATCAGGTTTAGATTTGGAGGGCTATAAATGCCAGGCTGAAGAGTTTGAACTTCATTTTGTAAAGGTATAAAGAAAAATGGAGGGGAAAGGAATGTCTGTTCTGCCTGAGCACTGAACTGGCACACACCTTATCACATTCAGCCTTGGTGAGCAATGAAGGTTTTGAACACAGCACAGATATATTTGAAGACGGTGAACTGTATGGGATGCAAGATGAATGGAAGTGAAGGAGTTTACAAGTGGGGTTCCAGTTTGTAAGTTACGTCAAAATCCACTGGTGAAGAGTAGAGAGTTAGAGCCTAAATTACAGTGATGACAATGGGATAAAAAGGGAATATTGGCCGGGCGAGGTGGCTCAAGCCTGTAATCCCAGCAGTTTGGGAGGCCGAGACGGGCTTATCACGAGGTCAGGAGATTGAGACCATCCTGGCTAACATGGTGAAACTCTGTCTCTACTAAAAAATACAAAAAACTAGCCGGTGGGACAGTATTAAGAACTGGGAGACAGGC
>NW_012115599.1:10129691-10133032 GCF_000951035.1 Colobus angolensis palliatus
TTTTTTTTTTTTTTAACTATGGACCCCACCTGAACAGTTATAATACATTCTCTTGCAAATATTTTGAGCCCAGAATGCCACTTGTTGCCTGTACCTGAATGAAACTCAGATATCTGAAAGCTTGAATTGGAACCTAAAGTTAGCCCCCTACTGACTTGGAGAAGAATCTGAACTTGGCAAAATGCCTCCATCTCTCTTCAGGCAAGGGTCTAAAAAGTAGCTCCCCTAGCCCCCACCCCCAACTAATGAACTATATCTAATAGCCTCTCTTTAGAGAGTCCTTTGAGAAAGAGATGGCGTTTGTTTTTGACCTCATTATCCATTTCAGCCTGTCCTTGATGAAAATAATCGCCCCTTAGGCAGGTACATTCCTCACATTCCTCTCCCTGTTAGCTGCTAAGACGTCGTTAACCCCAGTGACCATGGGAAAACGCCGCTGTCTGCTTCAGAGAGTCTAAGGGGAGTGGGCCCAAGATAACAAGAGGTGAAGAGGTCAGAGTGGGAGCCCCTTTCATCTTTTCAGGCTGTTTCCAACCCAGACAAAGGATTCTGTCCAGGGGTGCAAAGCCCACGCGGCTTTATTTTATGGTCTGGCCCTGAAAGGGGGCTGGGAGGGCCGTGTCTTATCTGGATATTGTTTTGGAGGCGAATACCGGGCTCCCGGGAAGTCCTCGACTCCTGGGGGAATGCTAAGTGGAAGGAAGGGCCAGCAGCCCCCACTTGGGCGGAAGAGACCACCCAGCTACTCAGAGGAGGGTGTGAAGGGCTTGAATGGAACGAGCTGCCCTGCAGGATTTATCATTCAGACAGTGAGATTAAGGGTGTGAGACTGTTTAGCTGCTTCAAATCAGGGTAGCTCTTGCATTTGCCGCCATAGAGAGAAAGGGAAGGGGGAAAGTGGCGGGGGGAGGGAGGCTGGGGTGGTGTGGAGATGGACAGGAGGCAAGGACAATTTGGAAATCTGTGGGGGAGGGGGAGATCCGGATTTCCTCCCATCTTGCCACTAACCTGCTTTACACTTTGGGCATGTCATTTCTCCCTTTTGTAAAATGAAGGGACTGGAAGGATACCAGAAGGTGCCTCAAGGGGCTGCCTTGGAGTAAAGGGAGGGGAAGGCTTGTGCTGCTCCACCTCCTCCCCCATACACTTTCCCCTAACTTGCCTCATTGACTGTTTTATTAGAAAAGCAACACAGCCGTCGGCCAGGCGCGGTGGCTCACGCCTGTATTCCCAGCACTTTGGGAGGCCAAGGCGGCGATCACGAGGTCAGGAGATAGAGACCATCCTGGCTAACACGGTGACACCCCGTCTCTACTAAAAGTACAAAAAATTAGCCAGGTGTGGTGGCGGGCGCCTGTAGTCCCAGCTACTAGGAAGGCTGAGGCAGGAGAACCGCATAACCCCAGAAGGCGGAACTTGCAGTGAGCCGAGATCAGGCCACTGCACTCCAGCCTGAGCGACAGAGCGAGACTCTGTCTCAAACAAAAACAAAAACAAAACACAGCCACATTATCAATCACTGAAAGTCAAGAACTTGCCATCTCACCAAAATCCTTCCCCAGTACCTTCATACAATAATGATAGCCTTCAGGATGGGCGGATTCCTTTCTGTCTTTTTCTCAAATGTCTCTCTATATATTGACATCTCTGTTGTACACATGCAATTTTGTGTCGTGCTTTTGCTTTTTCCAATGAATTGTTCTTTCCAATAAATGTACAGTGTGGATCCCTTTTCTCACACATCCTAAGGGTCATAGCCCACACTCTTATAACAAAAGACAGGTTGACAAGCAAAAAGCATAACACATTTTTTTGTTTATTTATTTATAGAGACGGGGGTCTTGCTATGTTGCCCAGGCTGGAGTACAGTGGAAATTCACAGGCTCAATGACAGCTTTCTACAACCTCGAACAATTGGGCTCAATTGATCCTCCTGCCTCAGCCTCCTGGAGAGCTGGGCCTGGCAACAAACGTATTTATTTATTTTTCCTAGATACTGTGGTCTTGCTCTGCCCCAGGCTGGAGTGCAGTGGCACCATCATAGCTCACTGCTGCCTCGATTCCTGGGCTGAAGGAATCCTCCTGCCTCAGCCTGCATAGTAGCTGGGACTACAGGCACGCACATGCCACCATGGCCGACTAATTTTTAAATTTTTTTGTGGAGACGGGGTCTCACTATTTTGCCCCGGCTGGTCTCGAATGCCTGGGCTCAAGCGATCCTCCCGCCTTGGCCTCCCAAAGTGCTGGGATTACAGGCATGAGTCACTGCACCCAGCCCAACAAATTCATTTAATCCAAGTTTTTCTTGATGTAGGAGCCTTCAGAAATGAAGACCCAAAAACCCAGGGAAAATGGTCTGTTTTTTTGCTTAGGTTGGGTCAAGAATGGACAGCTGTGTAGAAACGTGATTGGACAAAAGGGGATGATCTAGTGGTAACAGACCTAGAGGGAGGCTCAGCAAGGCCTTCTGTGCAGATTTGTCTTGGTCTCCCTGTGTAGCATTCCTTCCTCCAGAGCCTGGGGCAGGACCTTCTGGAATGAGGGTCTTCAAGGGAGAATGGAAGCTGGGTGCGGTGGCTCTTACCTAGAACTTTGGGAGGCCGAGGTGGGCAGATCACTTGAGGTCAGGAGTTTGAGACTAGCCTGGCCAACATGGTGAAACCCTGTCTCTACTAAAAATATAATAATTAATCGGGTTTACTGGTGTGTGCCCATAATCCCAGCTACTTGGAGGTTGAGGCAGGAGAATCACTTGAATCCAGGAAGCGGAGGTTGAAGTTAGCTGAGATCGCGATGCTGCACTCCAGCCTGGGTGACAGAGCGAGACTCCGTCTCAAGAAAAATAAAAGAAAGGAGAAGGGAGAGAGAGTGACCTTTTTGGGTTTTAGGGCTTGCTATGGGGGAGAGGGATTCTAGTTTCCTAGAATTTCCTTTCTTTCCCCTCCCCTCCTTTCTTTCCTTTCTTTCCCCTCGGCTCCTCCCCTCCTTTTCTTTCTTTCTTTTTTTATTTTTTTAATAGGTCGAGTCTTACTCTGTCACCCAGGCTGCAGTGCAGTGGCACAATCTCAGCTCACTGCAACCTCCGCCTGCCTGGTTCAAGCAATTCTTCTGCCTTGGGCTCCCAAATAGCTGGGATTACAGACACCTGCCACCACGCTCAGCTAATTTTTGTATTTTTAGTAGAGACGGGGTTTCACCATGTTGCCCTGTTGGCCAGGCTGGTCTCAAATTCCAAAATGCTGGGATTGGCCGGGCACGGTGGCTCAAGCCTGTAATCCCAGCACTTTGGGAGGCCGAGACGGGTGGATCACGAGGTCAGGAGATCGAGACCATCCTGGCTA
>NW_012115599.1:10134202-10135087 GCF_000951035.1 Colobus angolensis palliatus
AGGATTACAGGCCTGAGCCACCGTGCCCGACCAGGATTCTAGTTTCTATAACCTGCCTTGGGGAAGAGGAATTTTGTTTTCTAGGACTTCAGGTGGAAGAAAGAAGGGTGAGAAACAGGAGGGCAGGAGGTCAGAGAGAACTGCCTTCTGAGGCTACTTTGGAGGCCTTCCAGCCTCCTTTAGTTCATGCCAAAGTGCCATACTTTGGGGTGTTGTTTCTGAGCACCAGCAACATCTCGTTTGCCCCTCCAGATTGCCCTCCATCTGCCTGCACCCTGCTGGGTGCTCCAGGAGGCTGCTGTGTGCTGCTCCCCTGCCCTCCTCTGGCTTCTGGTTGGGTTTGAGGGATATTCCTTCCCCTTCTTCCTCCCTTCCAGATCACCGGAGACTAACAAAGTCCCTCCATCAAAGCCTGCGACTCCTGTCTGGGGGCCCTTGGACCCTCTCCAGGTAGTTCTCCCCTCATGTTCCAGCAGGGCCCCCCTTCCCCCTTGACACCTGGCCTAGCCATGGAAACAGCGCCCCTCTGTTCCATCGCTTTTCCAGAGCCACCCACACCTTTGTAAATAGTCACTTTATTAGACCCTTTTCAATTTTCCCAATTTTGAGCGTGCCATCTGTTTCCTGCAGGGACTCTGACTGTCACGGGATATATATCATTGGTATTTTCCACATTACCACGTGTAATCTGTGTGGACCATAGCTGCATAGCATTGTGTTGAGCATATATACCATAATTCAGTTACCATTCCCTTATGGGTTCACATTCAATTGGCCTCATTTTTTCTGTTTCAAAACCTCAGTGAAATAATCCTTGCCTGAACTTTTTTTTTTTTTGAAACAGAGTCCTGCTGTGTCCCCCAGGCTGGAGTGCAGTGGCGTGAA
>NW_012115599.1:10136942-10138486 GCF_000951035.1 Colobus angolensis palliatus
TACAGGCTTGAGCCACCGCACCCGGCCAAAATGTCTATTCTAATGTCATGTGGACCTGAATCTTTGCATCCAGTAGAAGCCAAGTGATAATAGGAACATTGTTTGGGGAAGCTCAGGTACATTGCAAGGAATGGGCAGATGACTTGAAAGCTTTAACGACATGAAGCTCTACAGGCAGACTCGGCCATTCCCACAGTAGGGACTGCCTTGCCCATCTTATGGGACGCTAATAAATATTCCAAGCCTGTTGGCCAAAACTCCCTTCTCTACGCTCTGGATAGTGCTCTATAAGCACTGTCACCTGGAGTGACTCCACCTTTTCCCAGCCTTTGACCCTGCATTTAAAGGATGCCTTGCAACTTTTACCTGCATGGGAATCACCTGGGGATCTTGCTAAATGCAGATTCTGATACTATGGATCTGAGGAGGGCCTGAGATCCTACTTTATTTTTATTTTTAGAGACAGGGTCTCGTTCTTTTTCCCATGCTGGAGTGCAGTAGCACAATCATAGTTTACTGCAGCCTTGAACTCCTGTACTTGCTTAAGTGATCCTCTTGCCTCAACCTCTGGAGTAACTAGGACTACAGGTGCATGCCACCACACCTGGCTTTTTTCTTTCTTTCTTTTTTTTTCTTTTTGACACGGAGTTTCGCTCTTGTTGCTCAGGCTAGAGTGCAATGCCATGATCTTGGCCCACTGCAACCTCTGCCTCCCGGGTTCAAGCGATTCCCCTGCCTCAGCCTCCCAAGTAGCTGGGATTACAGGCATGTGCCACTACACCTGGCTAATTTTTATTTTCAATGGAGATGGGGTCTCTCCATCTTGGTCAGGCTGATCTCAAACTCTCAACCTCAGGTGATCTGCCTACCTTGGCCTCCCAAAGTGCTGGGATTACAGGTGTGAGCCACTGCACCCAGCAAGAGCCTGCATTCTAAATATGCCTCAGCAGATGCCAAAATGTGTTCAAGCAATATGCAATGGAGTCTTCTAGAATGGCTGAGTCTCTTTAAAACAATGTTTATCTCTGTTCTAATCTCCATGAGGTGGTTGCTTTACAATTTATTAGGGTGGTGCAAAAGTAATGGTGGTTTTTTTACCCCCTTTAATTTTGCATCAATGCAATAATACTCAGGTGGGAAATTTTCTGTTTTAGTTGCTGGGTGAGAGGGGACCTTTGCGGTAGTTCCCTAATGCAGCAGGAAGAGATCCCTGAGGAGGTGGGCGCTTCATCTGGAGCTGAAGGCCTGAGGGTCCCACTTTGATGCTATCTCCCCATGCCCAGGAACTACAGACCAACCACCCACCCTGCACTATTTTTTTTTTTTGAGACGGAGTCTTGCTCTGTCACCCAGGCTGGAGTGTAATGGGGTGATCTTAGCTCACTGCAACCTCTGCCTCCTGGGTTCAAGCAATTCTCCTGACTCAGTGACCCGAGTAGTTGGAGTTACAGGCACGCACCACCACGCCCAGCTAATTTTTGTATTTTTAGTAGAGACGGGGTTTCACCATGTTAGCCAGGCTGGTCTCAATCTCCTGACCTCAG
>NW_012115599.1:10139712-10142126 GCF_000951035.1 Colobus angolensis palliatus
CAGCTGATTTTTGTATTTTTAGTAAAGATGAGGTTTCATTATGTTGGCCAGGCTGGTCTCGAACTCCTGACCTCAGGTGATCCGCCCACCTCAGCCTCTCAAAGTCCTGGGATTACAGGTGTGAATCACTGCGCTCTGCCCAATTTTTGTATTTTTAATAGAGATGGAGTTTTACCATGTTGACCAGGATGGTCTTGAACTCCTGACCAGGTGGGCCTCTGCCCACCTCAGCCTCCTAAAGTGTTGGGATTACAGGTGTGAGCCACCACGCCTGGCCGGTTCGAAGCTTTTATTTATTTATTTATTTATTTATTTACTTACTTACTTATTTATTTTCAGACAGAGTCTTTCTCTGTCACCCAGGCTGGAGTGCAGTGGCTTGATCTTGGCTTACTGCAACCTCCGCCTCCGGGGTTCAAGCGATTGTCCTGCCTTAGCCTTCCAAGTAGCTGGGACTACGGGTGCGTGCGTCACCACGCCTGGCTAATTTTCCTATTTTTAGTAGAGACAGGGTTTCACTATGTTGGTCAGTCTGGTCTCGAACTCCTGGCCTCAAATGATCCACCTGCCTCAGCCTTCCAAAGTGCTGGGATTACAGGTGTGAGCCACCATGCCTGTCCTGGCTCAAAGCTTTTATTTATTTATTTATTTATTTATTTATTTATTTATTTATTTATTTTAAAGACGGAGTCTTGCTTTCTCGCTCAGGCTGGAGTGCGATGGTGAGATCTCGGCTCACCGCAACCTCCACCTGCAATTCTCCTGCCTCAGCCTCCCGAGTAGCTGGGATTACAGGCGCCCGCCACCATACCTGGCTAATTTTTGTATTTTTAGTAGAGACAGGATTTCACCATGTTGGTCAGTCTGGTCTTAAACTCCTGACCTCAGGTAGTCCGCCCTGCCTTGGCCTTACAAAGTGCTGGGATTACAGGCATGAGCCACTGCGCCCATCTCAAAGCTTTTAAACGCTCATCATGAGTCCACATCTTTTGCCTCATGTGCTATCTGTCGCCGTCCCTGACATACACACCACATTTGCCCACACGTTATTAAAAATTACCCAAGGACCCAGAGTTGGGAACAGACTTGGTACTGCGACTTGTATTTTCCCTCTTAGACTGGGTCTCATGTCTTCTTTTTTTTTCAAACAGGGTCTCACTCTGTCGCTCAGGCTGGAATGCAGTGGCATGATCTCGGCTCACTGCAACCTCCACCCTGGTCTCAAGTGATCCTCCCACCTCAGCCTCCCAAGTAGCTGGGATTAAAGGCACGTGCCACCATGCCCGGCTAATTTTTGGATTGTAATAGAGATGAAGTTTCATCATGTTTGCCAGGCTGGTCTCAAACTCCTGACCTCAAATGATCTGCCTGCCTTGGCCTCCCAAAGTGTTGGGATTACAGGTGTGAGCTACCACACCTAGCCAAGGGTTGCATATCTTCTTGACTTTCCATGTAAAAATTATCATTGTAACAGTTTTGTGCCTCCTCCTCCAGATGTTCTACGATTTTGACCATGCTCATTCTCGCTGCCATCATCCTCACTCAGGTTTTCATCCTCACATGTGAATTATTGCATGGCAGTCACTCAGGTTATTAAGACTTCAGCAAACACTCATGGAGCCTTACTACATGTCAGGCCTGTGCCAAGCTTGAGGATCGGGCTGACTATATCCTTGGCCCTGCCCTCAAAGGCTTTCCAGGGAAATGGCCATTTAGAGGTCTGAAACAGGTCGCTACAACAGGACACGGAAAGGGCATCGATGGGGAGATGTGCAGGGGCCTGAGGAGGGCCAGGTGACGGCAGGCTGTTCCTTTCCGTTGGTCTTCAGGCCTTCGGGTTCTCTCCTGTCACACGCACTCCATGTTCTGTGTGTCCACTGGTCAAGATCCTTTGGTGATGTTACAGCGCCAAGACTTCAGCCTGGGATTCATTGTTCTCCACTATCTGGCCCCTGCATCTCACTGTTCCCCAGGATGACCTTCTGTGCCATTTGCAACTGCCTCCCAATTGGTGCAGGTATTTTTCACACAGCTTCCTATCATATAGTCAAAGAATCACAGTAGTAACCACAGTACTACTCATTGCCTGGCTATGGCCCTCTGCTAAGGACTTTGTTGTGTTATTTTATGTAATCTTCACAACTCATTATGGTAGGGGCCATCTTCCTCATTTTGTAGATGAAGACACCAAGGTTCAGAAAGTTCAAATAATTTGCCTAAATCGTGCAGCTGGAGTAAGGCTGAGTAGAACTCGGCCCCCAGGTCAAGCTCAAAGTCATCCTACTATTCCCCTTCCACTCCATTGTAATGATACGAAGGAAAGAGCAGAGGTTAGGGGTCAGTGATTTTCTCCATTCTTGCTGCTCCCACACCAGAAATACTCCTTCTTTCCTTTCCTTTCTTTCCTTTCTTTC
>NW_012115599.1:10143166-10148244 GCF_000951035.1 Colobus angolensis palliatus
AAACAGTTTGGAAGCTCCTTAGCTGGTCCTTTGGGGTCAGGCATCTGTCTCCCATAGTGGTGGGCAGCTCAAGAATGCTCTCTTGAATTGTGTTCTTTTTTTTTTTTTTTTTTTTCCTGTTTAACTTCTCCCATTCCCATATAAGCTACCTACATGCCAACTGTTTATTAAGGTTGCCCTCCTAGGGGAATGTGGGCTATGCCACGTGACATTCAATGCTATGAGACTAAATGAGATCAGCAACAGATTAAGATAGGGAACAGATCCAAGGACTGAATCCTGCGACCCTCCAACGTTTGTCGTTTTTAGAGATAGGGTCTCGCCCTGTTGCCCAGGCTGGAGTGCAATGGTGTGATCATAGCTCACGGCAGCCTTGACCTCCTGGGCTCCTCCCCGTTTCAGCCTTCTGAATAGCTGGGACTATGGGCACGTGCCACCATGTCTGGCTCTCTCTAACATTTAGAGATGAAGGAGATGAGGAGAACCTAGCAAAGGAGACCTTGATGAAATAATCAAGAGAATATAGTGTCTTGGAAGCCAAGAGGAAAAACAAAAAATGTCTCAAGGAAGGAGGAATGCTCAGCTGATCCTTGCTGAACAGTCAAGGAAGGTGAAGATTAAGTGATAACCTTTAGGTTTAAGCACACTAGAGGGGACTGGCAATCTTAACGAAGAGCAGCTTAGGTGGAATTACAGAGTGATACAAATGGGTTCAAGAAAGAATGGAAGGGGAGAAAGTACCATTGTCCCTTATCCATCCTTCAGTATCTGCTGGGGATTGGTTTCAGGAGGCCGCTGAAGATTCCAAAATCCATTTTTTTTTTAGAGATGAGACCTCACTATGTTGACCAGCCTGTTCTTGAACTCCTGGGCTCAAGCAGTCTTCCCACCTCAAAAATCCTCCCACCTCTCAAATCACTGCGTTTACAGCCAAGTTTCCTGGCCCCTAAATCCTTGGGTGGGCAAGTCTCTTATATAAAAGGGTGTAATAGCTGGGTGCAGTGGCTCACACCTGTAATCCCAGCACTTTGGGAGGCCAAAGCAGATGGATCACTTGAGGTCAGGAGTTCCAGACCAGCCTGACCAACTTGATGAAACCCATCTCTACTAAAAAAATACAAAAATTAGCTGGGTGTGGTGGGGGGCACATGTAGTCCCAGCTACTCAGGAGGCTGAGGCAGGAGAATCTCTTGAACCTGGGCGATGGAGGTTGCAGTGAGCCAAGATTGTGCCACTGAACTCCAGCCTGGGTGACAGAGTGAGACGCCATCTCAAAAATAAATAAATAAAATAAAATGGTGTAATATTTGCATATAACCTACACATCCTCCCATATACTTTAAATATTCTCTAGATTAATTTAATACCTAATACAATGCAAATGCTCTGTAAATAGTGTAAATAGTGTTATACTGTATGTTTTTATTTGTATTATTATTATTTTTTGAGACAGGGCCTCTCTTTGTCACCGAGATGGGAGTGCAATGGCACAATCACGGCTCACTGCAGCCTTGACCTCCCTGGGCTCAGGTGATCCTCCTGCCTCAGCCTTCCAAGTAGCTGAGACCACAGGCATATGCCACCATGCCTGGCTAATTTTTGTCTTTCTGTAGAGGCAGGATTCCACCAAGTTGCCCGGGCTGGTCTTGAGCTCCTGGGTGCAAGCTGTCTGCCCACGCTGGCCTCCTGAAGTACTGGGATTATAGGCTTGAGCCACCATGCCCAGCCTATTTGTATTATTCTTATCATTTATTATTTAAAGTAGCAGGATTTGATCTGTGGGCTTTAATTTGCCAACTTCTGCTGCACAAGGTTTGAATGCTTTCTGTTGGTTTTTTTGTTTTGTTTGTGATGGAGTCTCACTCTGTCACCCAGGCTGGAGTTCAGTGGCAGGATCTCAGCTCACTGCAGCCTCTGCCCCCCGGGTTCAAGTGATTCTCCTGCCTCGGCCTGCCGAGTAACTGGGATTACAGGCACGCACCACCACACCCAGCTAAGTTTTGTATTTTTAGTAGAGATGGGGTTTCACCATGTTGGCTAGGCTGGTCTCAAACTTCTCAAGGAAGTTTGCACCTACCTCAGATGATTCGACAGCTTCGGACTCCCAAAGTGTTGGGATTACAGGTGTGCGCCACCACACCCAGCCCTATTTGTACTTTTTTTTTTAATTGTTGGCTTCTTTTTTTTTTTTCTTTTTTAAAAGAAATTTGTTTGTTTTGAGATGGAGTCTTGCTCTGTCACCCAGGCTGGAGTGCAGTGGTGCAATCTCAGCTCACTGCAGCCGCCACCTCCCAGTTCCAGCGAGTCTCCTGCCTCAGCCTCCCAGTTGCTAGGACTACAGGCACACGCCACCATGCCTGGCTAATTTTTGTGTTATTAGTAGAGATGAGGTTTCACTGTGTTGGCCAGGCTGGTCTTGAACTCCTAATCTCAGGTGATCCACCTGCCTCAGCCTACCAAAGTGTTGGGATTACAGAATGGCGTGAACCTGGGAGGCCCAGCTTGCAGTGAACCAAGATCGCGCCACTGCACTCCAGCCTGGGTGACAGAGAAAGACTTCGACTCAAAAAAAAAAAGAGGCGACTAGGCCGCGAAGGCTCTGTCCTCACAGATGGATTAATGCCATTGTTGCGGGAGTGTTTTCTCATTAAAGGATGAGCTTGAGCTTGGCCCCCTTCCTTCTCCCATTGCATTCCCCTCTCTCTTGCCCCTGGGATGCCTTATGCCATGTTATGATGTGGCAAAAAGGCCCTCACCAGATGCCAGCCCCTTGACCTTGGACTTCCCAGCATCTAGAACTGTGAACCAAATGAATGTTTTTTCTTTATAAATTACCCAGTCTCTGGTATTCTGTCATAGCAGCACAAAGCAGACTAACACATAGGGTCAAGAGCAACTTTTTTAAAAAAGATGAGTGAAATTACAGCATATTTATGTGCTGATGAAAATGATTCATCAAAGAAGAGAAAACATGACACGAGAGAGGATGGAGAATGACCGGAGTGAGGGGATTGGAACTTGTGCTCAGTGAAGGTGTATGCCTTAGATAGGGGCATAGACCACTTATCCCTAAACTACAGAAAGGAAAGCCGAGCATGTGGGCAAATTCTCCTATCTCATGACTTACTGAGTGCTTGACTTGCAAGAGATCATTAAGACTTTGAGTCTGTGCTGCCTATCCTTCCTCTCCATTTTGCAGATGAGACATAGAGGGAACTAGACTTACCAAAGGACACACCAATGATTATTATGTGTGCACCAATGATTATTTGTTTTGTTTGTTTTTGAGACAGAGTTTCGCTCTTGTTGTCCCTGCTGGAGTGCAATGATGCGACCTCAGCTCACTGCAACCTCTGCCTCCTGGGTTCAAGTGATTCTCCTGCCTCAGCCTCCCAAGTAGCTGGGATTACAGGCACCCACCAGCGTGCCTGGCTAATTTTTTTTTCTTTCTTTTTTTTTGAGACGGAGTCTTGCACTGTTGCCCAGGCTGGAGTGCAGTGGCACAATCTCAGCTCACTGCAACCTCAGCTTCCCGGGTTCAAGTGATTCTCCTGAGCTGGGATTACAGGCGCCTGCCACCACACCTGGCTAAGTTTTTGTATTTTTTAGTAGAGACGGGGTTTCACCATGTTGGCCAGACTGGTCTCAAACTCCTGACCTCATGATTCGCCTGCCTTGGCCTCCCAAAGTGCTGGGATTACAGGCATGAGCCACCGCGCCGAGCCATGCCTGGCTAATTTTTTGGATTTTTAGTAGAGATGGGGTTTCATCCCAAAGTGCTGGGATTACAGGCATGAGCCACCGCACCTAGTCTGCACCAGTGATTATTAGAGGCAGAGCTGGAATCAGAATCCGAGACCTTTCTTGCACCACCCAGCACATTTGGCTTCTCTCTGTGGTCAGATGTTCTACCTGCCCCACCTGTGCTCTGGATAGTAGATGCATAGTGTAGGGGCCTCCAAGAAGACACTGGAAGAAGAAAGTGGAGAACTGAACAAACTTCAGAATAGGATCAATAAGCCATGAGGTTAGGTGATTTGAAAGTCTACTGATGAGTCTAAGGGATCTCCCTAGATGTATTTAGGAGTAACCGAATCATTGTAAGGAAAGCTATAAACTGGCAAACTGGACTCAGAAAAATCTGTCAAAAATGCAGAAAGAGGATAGTGTAAATCCAAGTGCAAACAGAAGGGCATGGATCCTTCCGGAATATAGATTCCTGGTTTCCAATGTTCCATCAAGCTTTGTTTCCTGATGTGGGGTTTGGAAACAGTCCCTTTAAGCTTAGATGGAGTTGAATGCTGCAACTCCATTCAGGACTGGATGATGAGTTTCCAGAAGGGAGAGGCCGCAACAAAAGAGGCACAAACAAGCTGGTCCCATGAAGGAGCCAAACACCAGATTTCACCTTGACCTCCAGGAAACTTGTGAAACCACTACATTCTCTTTCCCCTAATTCCACTCATTTCAAAACATTCTCTGAGCTGTTGTGCGAGGCACTGTGCTTAGTGCTATAGGTATGGCTGGTGACGGAGAGGTGGAGGGTGGTGTACAGAACAGATAAACTGAAGGAGGTCCCACCTTCCAATTTTTATAGCCTTCTAGTAAGAAGGAGCGATTCACACATTGGACTGTGATTTCATGCCCACTACTCAATCTCCCGATTACTCATTCTGCTTCTCAGTTAGCTCTGTGCTGGACAGGAGAGGGCGTGTAACATGGCGGGGAGTCTGTGTCTCTAGTTACTGCAAATATAACTCCCTGACTGTGGATTCAAAGATATAAATTATAAACTGCTATTGGGTACAAATTATTCCCATATGAGCTTGTTGAGCGTGATCCACTTATCTAAGGCTGATCGCTAGTTAAATCCTGCCCAAGTAGCTGAAAGCCTGTTTGTTTTATGACAAACAGGACACAGGGGCCCTGCTGAAATTCGGGTGTAGGATTGAACCTTAAGCCAATGCTCTAATATGTTTGGAGAATTCTTTTTTTTTTTTGAGACGGAGTCTCGCTCTGTCGCCCAGGCTGGAGTGCAGTGGCCGGATCTCAGCTCACTGCAAGCTCTGCCTCCCGGG
>NW_012115599.1:10149778-10162713 GCF_000951035.1 Colobus angolensis palliatus
GAATCACTTGAACCCGGGAGGCAGAGGTTGCGGTGAGCTGAGATTATGCCACTGCACTCCAGCCTGGGCAACAAGAGCAAAACTCCATCTCAAACAAAAAACAAAAAACGAAACACGGAACCTAGCTGGGTGTGATAACATACACCCTGACCCTGGAGTTCGAGGCTACGGTGAGCTGATTGTGCCACTGCACTGCAGCCTGGGTGCCACAGTGAGACCCTGCCTCAAACAAAAAAAAAAAAAGTCTTGCAGAAAGCTCCCTGATTTCCTTCCTCATCATTTCTTGCCTTTCCCCCCTCTCACTTTGTGATAATGCTACCTCAAATTTGTATGGGCCAGGCACAGTGGCTGATGGGAACAGTGGCTTATACCCGTCATCCCAGCACGTTGGGAGGCTGAGGCAGGCAGATCACTTGAAGTCAGGAGTTCGAGACCAGCCTGGCCAACATGGCAAAACCCCATCTCTACTAAAGATACAAAAATTAGATGAGCATAGTGGTGCATGCCTGTAATTCCAGCTACTTTGGAGGCTGAGGCATGAAAATTGTTTGAACCTGGGAGGCAGAGGTTGCAGTGAGCCGAGATCACGCCACTGCACTCCAGCCTGGGTGAAAAACAAAATAATAATAATAATAATAATTTGTATGTCCCTTTTTACTTTATTTTTCTTTCTTTCTTTTTTTTTTTTTTGAGGTGGAGTTTCACTCTTGTTGCCCAGGCTGGAGTACAATGGTGTGATCACTGCTCACTGCAACCTCCACCTCCCGGGTTCAAGTGATTCTCCTGCCGGAGCCTCCTGAGTAGCTGGGATTACAGATGCCTGCCACTACATCCGGCTAATTTTTGTATTTTTTTAGTAGAGATGGGGTTTCACCATGTTGGCCAGGGGCTGATCTGGAACTCCTGACCTCAGGTGATCCTCCTGCCTCAGCCTTCCAAAGTGCTGAGATTACAGGCGTGAGCCACTGTGCCCAGCCTCTTTTTACTTTTCTTTTCTTTTCTTTTTTAGACAGAGTTTTGCTCTTGTTGCTCAGGCTGGAGTGCAATGGTACAATCTCGGCTCACTGCAACCTCCGCCTCCTGGATTCAAGCAATTCTCCTGCCTCAGCCCCCCCGGTGGCTGGGATTACAGGCATGTGCCTCCACACCTGGATAGTTTTGTATTTTTAGTAGAGACGGGGTTTCTCCATGTTGGTCAGGCTGGTCTTGAACTCCTGACCTCTGGGGATCCGCCTGCCTTGGCCTCCCAAAGTGCTGGGATTACAGGTGTGAGCCACCGTGCCAGGCCCTCTTTTTACTTTTCAAAGTGCTTCCCCACTCAGCACCTCCCGGGATCCTCCCGTCAACCCTGTAAGATAAATAGAACCAAAATCTTCGTTCCCTTGTTACAAGTGAGAAAACCAAGGTGAGAGAGGTGAACTGACTGTGCGAAATCAACACCTCTGTTAGCCGAGGAGCTGGGACTCTTCTTTCGGTTTTGATTCCTTGCTGGAAATATTTGTGGAATTGTGTGGGTTTCCTTTCCTACCTTTGGAATTGGGAGCTAAGGGACCCCCCTCATGGACTTTCTTCAAACTCAGGATTATCTTTGAGAACCCAAACGGTGAGGAGAAAAGTGGTTTGCCTCCGTGAGACTCCCCGATCCCACTCAATTTCCCTGCACATCAAGACCTAGGCCTGGGGATTGGAAATTACGGTACCCCAAGGTAAGGGGTAAATTCCATCTGTGGTCAAAGACCAGCTCTGAGCTGGCTTCCCAGGAGCAGGGGAGGGTGGAAAGGTCAAAGGGTGGTGCTCTTCCTCAGAGTCCAGCGTCAGCTCTGCTACTTGATATCTGAGAACACCTTGAACAAGGCAAGGCGCACCTCAGCTTCCTCATCTCTAACAGGAACACTGGATTAGATAATGTCTCAGCTGACTTCCTGATAACACGAAAGAGATTTGCTTGAAGATAACAGTGACACATTATGCACTTGAGAAACTTTTATTACAGAACATTTCAAATAAATTCAAAGTCAACAGAACAATATCATGAACCCCCACGTGTAGATCCCTCAAATTCAGCCATCATCAACATTCTTTCTTGTTTCATCTCTACCTCCACCACCTCACCCACTCAATGGTTATTTCTTTTCTTCTACATGCGGTGGGAAGGGCTTGCTTTGTTGCCCGGGCTGGTCTCAACCTCTTGGCCTCCAGTGATCCTCCCACCTTGGCTTCTCAAAGTGTTGGAATTATAGGCACCTGCCACCACACCCAGCCTGGTTATTTTATTATTATTATTATTATTATTTTTGAGACAGAATCTCACTCTGTCACCCAGGTTGGAATGCAGTGGCACGATCTCGGCTCACTGCCTCCTCCAACTCCCAGGTTCCAGTAATTCTTGTGCCTCAGCCTTCTGAGTAGTTGGGACTGCAAGCACATGCCACCGCACCCAGCTAATTTTTGTATTTTTAATAGACAGGGGGTTTTGCCATGTTGGCCAGGCTGGTCTCAAACTCCTGGCCTCAAGTGATCCTCCTGTCTTGGCCTCTCAAAGTGCTGGAATTACAGGCATGAGCCACCACGCCTGAACAACCTGGTTATTTCTTATAGTCTTTTTTTTCCCCTTCTAGTGAAATTTACATACCTTGAAATGCAGAAATCTTAACTGTATAATGTTGACAAAAGGATCCACCCATGTAACCAATGTCCATCATTGGCAAATGTATTACTATAACTGAATTTATTAACAAATTAAACATTTAAATATGACTTTAGCACACAGGGGTTAGCAAATGCTCTCTTTTTGGGACTGACTAGGTTAGCATCAGATCTGCAGTCTTAAGTCATTGTTTTCCTTCCTGCCTCTATCCACGCTGTCATCCTTGTGTGTCCCTGGAGCTTATGGCTTTCTCCTGCATGCACCTCTATTATGAGGCTTTTATTGTCTTGGCTACAAATTCTTATAAACTTGCTTTTTTTCTTTCCTATACATTTATCCTTCTCCGGGTTTTTTTTTTGTTTCTTTTTTTGTTTCGGTCTTCTATAACCTCTTTCTCATACCTGTGCTGTTTTCTCCTCTAGAGTTCTTACTTTTCTGTGTTCACTCCACCTTCTCTGATCTCACTGTCCTTTATCTTTTGGTCTGTTTATATGCTGGACATTAGACACTGAGCCATAACCCCAGGGTCCAGCCCAGGGCCAGGCACTTAGTCAACAGTGAGTGAGTGAATGAATGAAAGCAAAGGACGACATACTCTGGAACCATCTGCAATCTGGTTACAGTAATGTGGTCAGCTAAGGAACCCTAACCCGTTACCCTGGACCACATCTTTCTCTTTGCATTGAGCAAGGAGCTATTTATCTGCCCTCTTGGAAGCTCCAGCATTTGAAAGGAAGGAGGCTGATTTCCTGACAAAATGTGACCCAAAGGACCATCCTCCTCTTACTCCCCATCATTTAAAAAAAAAAAAAAAGAGCAAGCCAGGGCTATCAGGGATACTTCCTGTTTTCCTCTCTTGAAAGCATCCTGGATAGATGAAACTGAAGGATCAAAGGGACTGCCTCCTCTGGGGCCTGGGGACTGGCAGAATGGCTTTTAACCCTCTGCTGTCTCCCACATGTGAGTGGCATGCACAGTCAACGTCTTATAGTTCCCTAGTAGATTTTAACTTCTTTTGGGCAGGGGCCTTGGCATTCATTCATTCATTCAGTCATTCATCAAACATTACTGTACTCTACCAAATCCCAGGCTTTGAGGATCTGGGGATATAGAGATGAATATGACAGTCCCTAGCCTCATTCATCTAACAGTAATGATCCCATGTGCTAACATGATCAAGCATTTTCTCCCTGTGAGGCTCTTACTACATGCTTTTCCTGCATTTGGTCCTCACAACAAGCTGATGGGGTATTCTTGCCCCCATCTTACTGATAAGAAAAGCAAAGCTTCTGAAGGTAAAATAACCTGATGCAGGCTTATGACTGGTAGGTGTCAGGGCTGGGGTTAGAGCTGAGTGGTCTGAGCAGAAACCATATTTATAGCTGATACACTAGCCTGCCCCTGGAGACCTGCCTCCGTGTTTGAAACATGGCAGTGACTTTATTGCTAGTAATTTTTACAAGTGCATTTTATCTCTGGGCTTGGTCAGGTGGCTTCTGGTGAACAGGTTTGTTTACATCCGACTTACTGTATTATATTGTATTAGAGCAGAGGTGAGTCAGCTTGCGGCCCCCTGAAGAGTGACAACAAGGCTGGAAAAACCAAGAGACAACCTTTGGCCCTGTTTGGGGAACAAAGAGAGTGTCAGGCTCTTGCTTCCCCTCTCTCATTTCTGGAATAGATCAGATTCCACAGATTTGTTTTGTTTTGTTTTTTGTTTTGTATTACATTTTTTTCAAATCTTGGAAAGAAAGCCAAAGGAGGCTGGGTGCGGTGGCTCATGCCTTGGAGCCTAGCACTTTGGGAGGCTGAGGTGGGCGGATTACTTGAGGTCAGGAGTTTGAGACCAGACTGGCCAACATGGTAAAACACCGCCTCTACTAAAAATACAACAATTAGCTGGGTGTGGTGGCAGGCACCTATAATCCCAGCAACTCAGGAGGCTGAGGCAGGGGAATTGCTTGAACTCGGGAGGCAGAGGTTGCACTGAGCCGAGATTGCGCCACATAGTGAAACCCTGTCTCAGCTAGAAATACAAAAAAATTAGCCAGGTGTGGTGGTGAACGCCTGTAATCCCAGCTATTCTGGAGGCTGAGGCACAAGGATTGCTTGAACTTGGGAGGCAGAGGTTGCGGTGAGCTGAGATCACAGCACTGCATGCCAGCCTGGCCGACAGAGTGAGACTGTCTCAAAAACAAAACAAAACAAAAAAGGAAAGATATTTTCTCCATTTTTCTGGAGAGGAATCGAGGCTCAGAGTAGTTAGTTAATATACCCCAAATCACACATCTAGACAGAGCCAGGATTTGATCCTAGGTTTGACTAACTCCAGACCCTCCACTTTAATCATTCTGTTTCCCTGATGCTAAAGTTGGCAGAAAGAGGAAGAAACTCCCTTCCTGCTGAGGTTCCTGACAAGCAGTAGGGGCAGGTGAGGGTAGCAAGTAACGTTGAGATCTGCTGGTTAGGGACGCCTGGCACAAAAGGATCTTAAGGTGCCTCTGATTCTGCAATTCTATCTCTTTAAGACCCAGAGTTCCCATGCCAAGCCTGCTCTGTGATCCTCAGAGATTTCAGGGGTGGGGAAACTGGATTGAATGCGCTGACATACAAGCAAAAAAAAGACCTCAGCATTTTTGCCTCGCCTCGGTGGCTCCGGCCTTTTTAAATTGTTTTTCCCCTCTCTCCCTCATTTATTTATTACTATGCTATTCCTTGGCCCTGCTGCTGTGTCAATCCTGATAAAAGCAAATCACCCCACAAACAGGTGCAGCTGGGAGCTGCCCCTTGGACAGCTGCCAGGGAAATGTGATCGCTCAGCTGGGGTGACCTGCCCCAGCCCAACACCCTCTCAGGTTCCAGCCCAGGGCATGTGTCCTTGGGCAGTTAATGTCGGTCCACATGTCACAGCCCTGGTATCCCAGTTGGCATTACGGACTCGTGCTGGTGTGTGTGGTTTGGGTGGGGTGGGTGTATGCAGGAGAGAAGGGAGGCTCCCAGGAGTCTATTTTCTCTTTCGGTTTCTTCCAACAAATTCAGAAAATACAATGTCACCAAGTCCCCCTTGCACGTATTTGAAAATATTTCCTAAGAATATCACTGCCTTATTTCCCTAGGTAAGAAATATTTTTCCCATTCCCAAATTCACACACACATGCAATGTAATGATCCGAAAGAAATTTTTTGAGTATCTCCTAGGGCTTAGCTGTGGGTTCACCTAAATAAACATTTCTTAGCCAACCCCGCTATCCAGAATGCATTTTGATGCTACCAAGCCATGTGACTCTGACTCTGGCTTGGAAAAGATTTTATTTCATTTCCCCTCCCCCCATTTCAGTGTTTTGTCCCCAAGCATCATTTCCCCACTTCCCTAGGGCACCAGCCTTTCCGGAAATGCCCTAGCTCTGCGTGCAGCCTCCGCCTCCTGGTGTGGAGAAGGCGGTGACAGCGCCGCGCAGGAGCGGCAGGGCTGGCCTGGGCGGAGGGCGAGGGGCCGGGGCGGCCGGGCCAGGCTGCCCGCCTGCCGCAGAGCAGCGCGCAGCTCGGGGAGGGAGGAGGTTGCCATGCAAATGATGCGGCGTCCTGCGGGCCCCCCTTACCCGGGGGCCCTCTGGTTGCCAAAACAGAGCATTCCCCAGAACAGTCGCCTGGAAACGAGCGCTGTCATAGCAGCCTTGAGCTCAGTAGCAGCGAGCCAGCTGTGCTGCCACGAGGAGCTGGGTCAGGATGTTCAGACCTCCTCAGCACCCCCTCCCCACCCAGTCTCCACCTCGGGGAAGGGAGTGGTGGCTTGGCCCACCGTGGAGGGGAGGGAGGGCACTAATTGGATTGGAACACTCCTGAAATGCATCAGCTGCTCCTCCCTGGGGGAGGGGGAGAAGGAAAGCAGCAGACTGTCTTTGTGATCGGCTCAGCATCTCCCTCCCTGCAGCCTCGCCCTGACCTGGTCCTCACCGGCCTCTACCCACCTATGGCTGTCCTGGGGCACAATGGCAAGATCTTTGTAAAATGGAGGAGGCAGACACCGGATCAGATAACCATCAAAATGAAATTCAGCCTTGATATGAAGGGTACCGTGGTGATGCTACCGGGATCTGACCGGGTTTGGAAGGGTTAGGGAAGAATGCATGTTTGCCACAACCCCCATGTCAATACTCTAGTTACTTCTTCCCTTAACAGCCCCCGTCTTTCCAGCACCTTTTCTCATCAGCTCACCTTTGCCAGCCTGGTCTTCCCTAAACCTTGGGAGCATTTACTTTTTCCTACTTCATTTGGCACCCAGAGAGCTGCCTCGTCATTTAAGCGTGTGTGTGCTCACCAATTAAACTACAATATAAACTTTAAAGAGGCAGGACCCATGTTATCATTGTCATGGCCCACCTTGACCATGAAGAACGAAACAGGCCGGGCCCAGTGGCTCATGCCTGTAATCCCAGCACTTTGGGAGGTCGAGCTGGGTGGATCACGAGGTCGGGAGATCAAGAACATCTTGGCTAACACGGTGAAACCCCATCTCTACTAAAAATACAAAAAAATTAGCCAGGCATGGTGGTGGGTGCCTGTAGTCCCAGTTATTTGGGAGGCTGAGGCAGGCGAATGGCGTGAACCTGGGAGGCGGAGCTTGCAGTGAGCCAAGATCGCACCACTGCACTCCAGCCTGAGCAACAGAGCAAGACACTGCCTCAAAAAACAACAACAACACAAAAAAACAAGACAGAGTTTCACAGACCTGCTTGAATTTAGGTGCCAGTGATCTTTGTCAACATAGTCATCACCCTGGGAGGCCTCTGGCATTGCCTTTGCAACAACTGTTCTAGAATGGCCTTCAGAGACTAGTAAAACCTCTTCTGGGACTGGGGAGGGGAGGAGATTCAGTGACAGCCTGAGTGACAGTAAGCCAACAGGTGGGCTACAGAGAAAGTGGACGACTACTCGGGACACACCGAGTGCTTCATGTGGTCCAGACGCTGCACACCAGCGCTTACAGGTGTGACTTAAGCATGTGTGTGCAAGGGAGTCCCCTTCCTTCAAATTCCTAAGGGGCCTTGGGAGTCTTATGTACCCAAACAGCAAGTCTTCATTCAACCTGCCTTGGTAACGCAGCATGTAAATGTGCAATCTCTCTCTCCTCCCTCTTCCTTTCCTTTGAGTTCCTGCTGTCTGCCAGGCACTGAGCTAGGCACTGGAGGTTCAGAGAATGATTAAATTAGTATCATTCTGTATTTATGAGAAAAACATCCTAAACCATATGTAGGGGGCATTTGCCGTGCCTATAGTCACCAGCATTTTCTGATCAACTTTCCTATTTTGGGTTTTTCCCACATCATAAATCCCACTTCCCCAAAGTAAAGGCCAGAAATTGACCTTCCCAGATGTCCTTGCAACTAATATGTAAGCAGGTGACCTAAGTTCCACCGATCAGATGCACCCACATGAGATTTTTTTTTCTTTTTCTTTTTCTTTTTGAGGCCGAGTCTTGCTGTGTCGCCCAGGCTGGAGTGCAGTGGCCCGATCTTGGCTCACTGCAGCCTCCGCCTCCCGGGTTCAAGCAATTCTCCTGCCTCAATTCCCCGAATAGCTGGGACTACAGGCACATGCTACCAAGCCCAGCTAATTTTTGTATTTTTAGTAAAGACAGGGTTTCCCCATGTTGGCCGGGATGGTCTTGATCTCCTGACATCATTATCCGCCTGCCTCGGCCTCCCGAAGTTTTGAGATTACAAGGCATGAGCCACTGTGCCCAGTCTTTCTTTTCTTTCTTTTTTTTATTTTGAGACAGAGTCTCACTCTGTCACCCAGGCTAGAGTACAATGGCGCAATCTCGGCTCACCACAATCTCTGCCTCCTGGGTTCAAGCAATTCTCCTGCCTCAGCCTCCCAAGTAGCTGGGGTAACAGTTGTGCACCATCCCTGGCTAATTTTTGTATTTTTAGTAGAGACAGAGTTTCACCATGTTGGCCAGGCTGGTCTTGAACTCCTGACCTCAGGTGATCTGCCCACCTCAGCCTCCCAGAGTGCTGAGATTACAGGTGTGAGCCACCACACCCAGCCTGTTTTTCCTTTTTTAGACAAGGTTTTGCTTGAACTCCTGGTCTCAAGCAATTCTCCCTCCTGAGCCTCCCAAGTAGTTAGGACTACAGTTGTACAGTTGTGTACCACCAACCACATGAGTTGTTTTTTTGTGTTTTGAGATGGGATCTCACTCTGTCACCCAGGCTGGAGTGAAGTGGCACAATTTTGGCTCACCGCAACCTCCGCCTCCCAGGCTCAAGTGATCCACCTCAGCCTTCTGAGTAGCTGGGACCACAGGCGCGCCCCACCACTCCCAGCTAATTTTTTGTATTTTTCATAGAGATGGGGTTTCACCATGTTGCCCAGGTTGGTCTCGAACTCCTGAGCTCAAGCGATTGTGCCCAAATTGGTCTCCCAAAATGCTGGTTTTACAGGTGTGAACCACTGGCTTCACATGAGATTTTGATTTGGAAGAAAGCAATTGAGAAAGAAAGCATCCTGGGGAAGGGGGCTTTCCATCCTCTGAACCCCACACCCATGGCTGTGCCCATTACTCAAAGGCATGCAGTTGGCTCGTGTTGCCTTGTGATATGGTTCCTATTATTACCCAAGAGTCCTATTTTACCTTGAGCAAGGATGACATGCACATTTGTGACTCATTTCATATTGTTCTGCCCTCTCCCATCTCCAGACTCCCAGAGGCACTGACTGTCCCGTGGCTGACATGTGCACTGCAGCTATTTTTCACATGGGCACAACCCATCACCCAGCATACCATCAACTCCACGGTGTCTTGGGATTGCAACTTATGTGATTTTTGCCAACCCCCTTTCCTACAGCTTTACAAGAAATAGGATTTTATGATATGCCTGTGGAAAATGAGAATCATATTATTTTCAAATTGATGACCTTCTCCATAATAAAATTATAAGCATTTGCAGGCATAACCCATTCATTCATTCATTCAGCATTTAATGAGTGCCTGTGATGTGCCGGGCATTGTGTTGAGTGCTGGAACAGAACTGAGTACAGCACAACTCCTCCTCACAAGATGTTAGTTTATTAGCAAGAAACAGATAACAGGCCGGGTGTCATGGTTTAGGCCTGTAATCCCAACAATTTGGGAGGCTGAGGCCTGAAGATTGCTTGAGCCCAGGAGTTAGAGAGCAGCCTGGACAATACAGGGAGACCTTGTCTCTGCAAAAAATAAAAAAATTAGCCAGGTGGAGTGGTGTGCACCTGTAGTCTCAGCTACTCAGGAGGCTAAGGTGAGAGGATCACTTTAGCCCAAGAGGTTGAGACTGCAGTGAGCATGATCACGCCACTGCACTCTATCCTGGGTGTCGAAGCAGACATATAAGTGGGGGAAAGTTGGTACAAGAGCTATGAAGGCCAATGTGCAGAGTAGAGAAGGGAGTGATTTGTTGGGCGCAGAAAAGACTTTTTCACAGGAACAACATCAAGTGCTTATTCTAGGGCAGCTTTTTTCTCAGGAAATTTTCTCAGGAAATTAATGTATATTCATTCACTTAATGTTCACAACAGCAATAAGGCAGGTATTATTAATACCCTATTTTTTTTTTTTTTTTTGAGACAAAGTCTCACTCTGTTGCCCAGGCTGGAGTGCAGTGGCCCCGTCTCAGCTCATGGCAACCTCTGCCTCCCGGGTTCAAGTGATTCTCCTTCTCAGCTTCCTGAGTAGCTGGGATTATAGGCACCCACCACCATGCCTGGCTAATTTTTGTATTTTTAGTAGAGACAGAGTCTCACCATCTTGACCAGGCTGGTCTCAAACTCTTGACCTTATGATCCACCCGCCTCAGCCTCCCAAAGTGCTGGGGGTACAGGTGTGAGCCACCACGCCCAGCCAATACCCTATTTTACAGGTAAAGGAACCAAAGCCCTGAGATGTGTAATGTCTTGCACGGTTGCACAGCTGGTGAGTTGCAGAGCTGGGATGTGTCCTTCATACTTTAACATCCATGTGCTTAACTGCTGCACTACACTGCCTTGAGCAGATTCTGGGAAGTGAAAAATTAGCGATCACCAGGCATCTTTACAGGCTCAGGGCATGGGGTGGCTGCCTGTTTTGTTCAGCTGGGACATAGTGCGCTGGGAAATGGTATGGTGTAGAGGGCGGCCATCCAAAATACTTAAAAGTGATAGGTGAGAACTCACTACCACAAGCTTGGACTTCAGTTGCTCTCTTTGTTCCTTGATGGATAATTTCACTCCTTAAGAGTGGTTGACCTAGACGAAATTGTAAGGTTGGCAGAATGGACTTCTCCCTAGGCAGATATAATTTGCTTTGGAATCTCAGGGACTTGGGATCTGGTCCCCACTCTTCCCTTGACCAGCTGAGTGACTTTGGGCAAGTCACTCAACATTTCTTATCCTCAGTTCTCTCCACTGGTAATTGAGAATAATAATCTCATAGTGTTGACACAGGATTAAACGAGATAATGCATGTCGATCAGCTTAGAATGCAAATAAGCCAAAAGTAACATTTATTTAAGTTTTAAGTTCACAATATCTTATCTACAACTCTAAACACCTAAAAGCTCTGAAAACAAAACACATTTGGCAACAAAACCTGAGTTTTGTTTGTTTGTTTGTTTGTTTTGAGACAGAGTCTTACTCTGTCACCCAGGCTGGAGTGCAATGGCACGATCTCGGCTCACTGCAACCTTCGCCTCCTGGGTTTAAGCGATTCTCCTGCCTCAGCCTCCTGAGTAGCTGGGATTATAGGCACTCGCCATCATGCCTGGCTAATTTTTGTATTTTTGTAGAGATGGGGTTTCACCATGTTGGCTAGGCTGGTCTTGAACTCCTGACCTCAGGTGATCTGCCTGCCTCGGCCTCCCAAAGTGGTAGGATTACAGGCTTGAGCCACAGCACCCAAAATTTTCCATGTACTTTTTTGCAGGAATATTAAAGTATTTGTTTAAAGTATTTGATGCCATCCCAGATTCTGCTATGGGCATTGCAAAATATGTGGTGTGGCACTGTGTTGCTTTTCTAAAATCCAAAAGACTTGTATTACAAAACATATCTGACCCAAAGGCATCAGATAAGGGATTTTAACTAGCATTATCTCATCTTTAGACCACTCTCTCCATTCCCAGTCCCCCTCTTACTCTAACTGTTCAAATGGCCATTGGGCATCTAGAATCAACCCTTCTCTGCAAAAGGAATACACATACACCCACATACCCTTTGGGTCTCCCCACACAATTGTCTCCTTTATCCAAGCTCCTTTGCTCCCACTATTTCTTCAGTCCTGATTTTTGCCAACCTCACTGAATTTAAATTCCCCCCATACCCCTCTACCCCCATGCCCTGGTCAAGAAAACAGATTTTAGAGATGGTGCCTTCTCTGAATTACTCTGGTAGTATAGGCCCAGCCAGTTGTTACCTGCCTGTGGGCTGCAGAATTATTCCAAGAAACTCTATGTCTATTTGAACTCCAAATACTATCTGCCAACTGTGTAAGTCATGTCTGGTGCGTAACTGTGCTACTCCTTTTCAGCTGTGCTGAAGGCCTGATTGTTTTTTGTCACAATGAATTTTCCCCGTTGACCAAAGCCCAAAATAACAGCTTCTCTTGTTTGCAAGGCTGTGGTCACTTCCAAAGGGAACAAGGGGTCTTCAGGCTGGGGCAGGTTGCAAACCACTGAGCTGGGCTGTCTTGGCAGTGTGCCATTCCTCCTTGGCGGAGGGAATCATGAGACCTGAGGTCAAGTTCCAGCTCTTCCCTGGCTGGTTAGATGATCTTGGAGGCAGACCCTTGTGAGTTGGAAGGCTTTGGTTTCCTCATTCTGGAGCAGAGATCATGAAAATTATTTGGCAGGATTGTGAAGAAGATTAAATGAGATAATGAAAGGACTTTGAAAACTGTGAAGTGTTGCACAAATGGAAAGCTTGTTGTTGTCTTACACATATTGTCAACTTTTTTTTTTTTTTGGATGGAGTCTCGCTCTGTTACCCAGGCTGGACTGCAGTGGCGCGATCTCGGCTCACTGCAACCTCTGCCTCCCAGGTTCAAATGATTCTCCTGCTTCAGCCTTCCGAGTAGCTGAGATTACAGGCACCACCACGCCCTGTAAAAAAATTGGATTTTTAGTAGAGAAGGGGTTTCACCATGTTGGCCAGGCTTGTCTTGAACTTCTGATCTCAGGTGATCAGCCCGCCTTGGTCTCCCAAAGTGCTGGGATTAGAGGCATGAGCCATCGCGCTTGGCCACATATTGTCAGTTTCTTTTTTTTTTTTTTTTTTT
>NW_012115599.1:10162773-10163696 GCF_000951035.1 Colobus angolensis palliatus
CCAGGATGGTCTTGATCTCCTGACCTCGTGATCCGCCCGTCTCGGCCTCCCAAAGTGCTGGGATTACAGGCTTGAGCCACCGCGCCCGGCCGTCAGTTTCTTAAAGGTGGGAATGGTGTTTTCTGTTTTCTTCAGTTTCCTCAGTGGCACTCCCCACCCCCATTCTGCAATCAACACGGGACTGGCTATAGGGATGGCCTTGTATAAAACACTGCAAAGTAACTTGCACAGTGGCTTAGCAAATAAGAGGTATTTAATAAATGGTAGTTAATATGCATGCCTGTGCCATCCATTGTGCAGAGAAGCAGTGTAGTGCAGCGGTTTAGAGCACAGGCCCTGGTATTAATCCACTCTCTGCCACTTGCTGGGTTAGCACATGTGACCTTGGGCAAGGTTAGCACTAATAGGCCCTAATATTCTCATCTATCACACATGGCTGATGATAATAGTAGTTAATTCATGAAGCTGTGAAAACTGAAAGGGTTTAGTCTATGTAACAGAGCCGGGCACGAATCGAGCACTCTGTAGGCATCGGTTGTTTTTGTCTTTTTTTGCAACAAGATCTCAATCTGTCGCCTAGGGTGAGTGCAGGGGCGCAATCATGGCTCACTGCAGCCTCGATCTCCTGGGCTCAAGTGATCCTCTCACCTCAGCTTCCTGAATAGCTGGGACTACAGGTGCATGCCACCACGCCCAGCTAAGTTTTAAATTTTTTTTTGTAGAGACGGGGCCTTGCTATGTTGCCGAGGCTGGTCTTGAACTCCTGGCCTCAAGCAATCCTCCCATCTCAGTCTCCCAAAGTGCTAGGATTACAGGGGAGCCACACACAGTTGTTATTTAACTATTATATGCCAAACGATTCTTCAAAAGGTGGTCAGTGGCTGGGCGTGGTGGCTCAGGCCTATAATCCCAGCACTTTGGTT
>NW_012115599.1:10167556-10171329 GCF_000951035.1 Colobus angolensis palliatus
AAAAAAAAAAAAAAAAAAAGAGGTGGTTGGAGAAAATCGCCAGACAGGAAGTCTAGCTTCTGGTCTTTGTTCAGCGTCAGTAAGGTCTTCAAAGAGGGTTAGATACTCAGGCAGCCTCTCAGGATCAGCACAAATCATGCAGTGGTGAAATTCAGGCTTCGGTGTCATTTCCCCCAGCTGTGGGCAAAGATCCCAGACCAGACCAGATATCATTGGGTAAAAGGTGTGCCTGTTTAATATTTGGATAAATATCACAATTATCCAACATACAGAAGTTTCTGTCTGTACCACCTCCTGTCAGAACAAGAATGCCTATTTTCCCATGCCCTAACCAACTCATATTTTTAAGTATTTTATTAACTTTTTGACTAGGTAATGTTTGCAGATGGCAGAAAATTTAAAAAGATAGGGAAGGGCATGCAGTGAGAGGTCTCTACGTTCCAGTCACAGCCATCCCAGTCCCGGCCCCAGAACCACAAACTTTGATCTCAGCCTTTCTGGTAAATGGAAAGTGGTATCTCACTCAATCAATCTCACAATTACGTTGATGTGAAAACAAATTACTATATATTAGGGAGTAGAATGTTGCATGTGAATGAACTTTAAGATAAAACAGGAGACTTCAAAGGCATTTTATGCTGAAGGGTGGGGCAGGGCGGGGAGCAGCCCTTCTCTTGGGGGAAACCTTGGTACGGCTCTGTGTGTTAGGCTCTGTGTGTTAGTCTGTGGAATGAATGCTGGACGGTGCCCCTCTCATCTCGATCACATTGAGGTTTCCCTCATCCCCAGTCACCTGTTTACCATACATCCTTCTGGGCTTTTCCTGCCCTTGGCCTGGTCACCACCTTGCTGCCTTACCTTAAGTCAGTCATCTCCCACTCTGGGCTTCCTGACTTGTAAAAAGGGGGCTGGAGTAGGCCTCATTCCAGGTGTAGCATTCCAAGACTGATCAACTAATTCACATTAAGGTGTAGATGACTGATAACAGTTTAATGTATTACCTCTCCTGTGGGTGGAAACATTTTAAGAGATGCAATTTCTCATCCTCCAAGAATGAGTGTGCGTGGTGCAATTTCAGGTATGGTCACAGGTGTGTGGGGACGATGTAGGGGGAGGGGTCCCTTTCCTGGCACCTCTCCAGTGGTCACTGTAGGCCCCCACCTGCTCCAGCCAGGGGTGGTGGCAGCCCTGAGGGGAACAAACCTGCTGGCTTCTCTCACACCACACTCCGCATTCATTTCTCTCTGGCAGTGGCCAAGAGCAGAGTTTTGTCATACAGAAAAATGCCTCATCAGGGAAACCCACGTGTGTGGCCTGGAAAACTACCTTGTCCCCTGGGGCGAGGGGTGTGGTGGAGGTGTTAGCAGCTTGATTTCCAGGTTCTCAGATCAGTTCTCGTCCTGGGTGGGTGAGGAGACCCCCACTGGAGGGCCACTGGCCTTCCGCCAGAGCAGGTGGTCCTGCCATACCTGGATCCAAGACGTCTGCTTTTTAGGAGAGAAAGAGGCTGTGTCAGACGCTGTCTGGTTTTGTTGGCTGAAGGAGGTTTGGTTTGGCTTCTGAATTTTCAGGGAGGGCTGATGGCCTGCAGCCACGAGCCACTGCAGCCATGAGCCACGAGCCTGCGAGAAAGAGGAAAGGCGTTTCTTTAGCTGTGAAGTCTAGGCCGGCTGCTCTTGTGCAGTGCAGGCCACTGCATCCCAGCCCGCATTCCCCACTAACCCACTGGGCCCTCGTGGGGCACCGTTTTGTCCCACTACTGTCTGGGCCTTTCTTCAGTGGAGGCGGCTGAGGAAGCCAGTCTGTGCTGCCCCCAGGACAGTGGTGGGTGGGGATGGACACAAGGGGCTGAGGGGCCCAGGTCAGATCAGGGAGAGACATGCTTTGCTTTCGGGCAGAACCTCCACTGTTGCATCCCCTCCTCCTTCCTGGACCAGAACAGCTTCTCCAGACCGGATGATGCTTAACCCATGAGCCTCATCACAGAGCATTCAGAGCTCTAGACCCTCCCTATGCAAAGGGTGGTCCATGACCAGCCTCATCCGCCTCACCTGGGAGCCGGTTACGCTGCAGGCCTTAGGGAGGTGGCAACGCCATAGAAGCTCTCTGGGGAGGCCCCTCTGAGGGGGAGACTCATCACAGGCCTGGTTCAACGGAGAGAGATGGGCACTGGGAAAGGAATGCACGATGGGGCTGCGTGCTGAACTAGGGAGGTGCCTTTTCTTTTCTTTTCCTTTCTTTGCTTTCTTTCTTTCCTTTTTTTTTTTTTTTTTTGAGATGGAGTTTCCCTCTTGTCGCCCAGACTGGAGTGCAATGACGCGATCTCAGCTCATTGCAACCTCCGCCTCCCTGATTCAAGCAATTCTCCTGCCTCAGCCTCCCAACTACCTGGGATTACAGGCACCCGCCACCACGCCCAGCTACTTTTGTATTTTTAGTAGAGACAAGGTTTCACCATGTTGACCAGGCCGGTCTCAAACTCCTGACCTCAGGTGATCCACCCATCTCAACCTCCCAAAGTGCTAGGATTACAGGCGTTAGCTACCACCCCCAGCCTTAATTTCTTTCAAAATGGTTTCTTTTAGTTTTATTTTCATTTGATTTTAAATAGGCAATCCACTCACACAGTTAAAATTCTAAAGGCACAGGAGGGTATGTAAGATACAATTTCTTTTGCAGACTTGTTTCCTAGCTGCTTCCCCTCTCAAAGGCAACCCATGTGGCCCATGGACATTAGATTATGCCAGTAAAAACATGCATGTGTGTGTGTGTGTGTGTGTGTGTGTGTGTGTGTTCATACTCACTAGACCTCTTTTTTTTTGTTTGTTTGTCAAATGATCCTTTATTGAAATATTTTCCTTTGTGCTTCTTAACTAACTGGGCATTCCACAGCACCACTGTTGATGTCATCTATGATGCCATGAGGGTGGCAGCCATCAACATGACAGCCCACAGACTGGGCAGTCCCCAGGATTTCTTTAATGGTTCCAGTGAGTTCTCTGGCTAAAGATTGGTGCTGCATCTGTCGAGGAATGTTGATGATCTCATCAAAAGTGACATTCCCACTATGTTGAATATTTTCCTGTTTCTTTCTGTCTCTTGGTGGTTCCTTGAGGGCTTTGATGATCAGGGTGGAGGCAGAAGGCACCACCTCAATCTGGGCCTGTCTGTTCTGAATGGTCAGTTTCACCGTTACCCTCAGGCCCTTCCAGTCACCCATTGCCTTGGCAATGTCATCACCAGCCTTTTTTGGAGACAGGCCCAGGGGGCCGATCTTGGGGGCCAGTGCAGACATGGCACTGACTTCACCCACAGTGCACCTCAGGTATACGACTTTGATCTCGTTGGGGTCACACTTCGGCCGCATAGTGGAGGCAGCTGTTGTTGGATGAACCCAGATTCTGGACGGCCAGAGAAAGTTGCACCTTGGCCTCCTCTGAGCTGAGAGCCGAAAAGCTCACTAGACCCCTCTTAAAAAATTCAGAGGTTGGCTGGGTGGGGTAGCTCGTGCCTGTTATCCCAGCACTTTGGGAGGCAGAGGCAGGCGGATCACAAGATCCGGAGTTTGAGACCAGCCTGGCCAATATGGTGAAACCCCGTGTCTATTAAATATACAAAAAAATTAGCGGGGCGTGGTGGCACATGCCTGTATCCAGCTACTCAAGAGACTGAGGCAGGAGAATTGTTTGAACCCGGGAGGCAGAGGTTGCAGTGAGCCAAGATCACGCCACTGCACTCCAGCCTGGGCGACAGAGTGAGACTCTGTCTGAAAA
>NW_012115599.1:10172319-10173285 GCF_000951035.1 Colobus angolensis palliatus
CTTCTAGCATTTTCCTGCAGACACTTTTTGATTTGTAGTATGATTCATTTAAAAGTGGTCTCTGTCCGGGCATGGTGGCTCACGCGTGTAATCCCAGCACTTCGGGAAGCCGAGGTGGGCAGATCTCTTGAAGTCAGGAGTTTGAGACCAGCCTGGCCAACATGGTGAAACCCTGTCTACTAAAAATACAAAAATTAGCCAGATGTGGTGGTACATGCTGTCATTTCAGCTACTTGGGAGGCTGAGGCACGAGAATCACTTTAACCCAAGAGACGGAGGTTGCACTGAGCCGCGATCATTCCACTGTACTCCAGCCTGGGTGATGGAATAAGACTCTGTCTCAAAAAAAAAAAAAAAGTGATCTATTACACATCTATCAGAATAACTGAAATTTTTTAAAAAACTGACCATACCAAGTATTCACCAGGATGTAGAGCATTAAAACTCTCCAGCACTGCTGGTGGGAGTATGAAATGGAACAGGCACTTTGGAAAACAGTTGGCAGTTTCCTAAAAAGTAGTTAAAGATACAGCTTTCATGTGACCTAGCCATTCCACTCCAAAATGTTTACTCAAGATAAATGAAAGCATATGTCCATTCTAAGGCATATGCTCCTAGCAGCTTTATTTGAAATAGCCAATGTCCATCAGCAGTGAATATATCCATGCCATAGAATTTGAGCAAAACAAAACCTGCTTGAACAGGTATTGATACAATGACAGTGAACAACATTGATGAATCTCAAAATAATTATGCTGAGTAAAGAAGCCAGATGAAAATTAATGAGTCTATACTCTATGATTTTATTTATATGAAATTATAAAAAATGTAAACTAGGCCTCACATCTGTAATCCCAGCACCTTGGGAAGTCGAGGTGGGAGGACTGCTTGAGCCCAGGAGTTCAACACCAGCAGCCTGAGCAACATAGTGAGACCTTGTCTCTCTCTCTCTTGTTTTTTTTTTTT
>NW_012115599.1:10175425-10177267 GCF_000951035.1 Colobus angolensis palliatus
TTTTTGAGATGCAGTTTTGCTCTTGTTGCCCAGGCTGGAGTGCAATGGCGCGATCGCAGCTCACTGCAACCTCCGCCTCTGGAGTTCAAGTGATTCTTCTGCCTCAGCCTCCTGAGTAGCTGGGATTACAGGCACCCACCACCACACCCAGCTAATTTTTTTTGTATTTTTACTAGAGACGGAGTTTCACCATGTTGGCTAGGCTGGTCTCGAACTCCTGACCTCAGGTGATCCACCCCTCCTCCATCTCCCAAAGTGCTAGGATTACAGGAGTGAGCCACCACACCTGGCTTATCATGATTTTAAAAGGGGAGGGGAGCAGCGCCTGCTTAGCAGTAGGGAGGACCTGGCTATGGGCTGGGTGGACAGCTGAGTTGGGATGAGTTGGAGAACAGGCTCACCTTGTCAGGACTGGGAGGTGACAGGAGAGGAGGCTGAGCATGCTCTGCTGAGCCTTGAAGTCCAGATTGAGAAATTACGGTTTGAGATCTGAGTCACTTCTTGGGTCAAGTCTTTGTCTCCTGGTTGAAAAACAATTTCCTTGGGGTGGAGTAATCCAGGAGCTCTAAAGGTAGCAGGTTAAATTAATGCGGATTGGTTTAGTCATCAGCCATCGGTAGGGGGTTTATCATCAGAGAGTGGGGGCAGGTGGCATAGGACATTGTCCAGGGATCTGATAGCTCTGGGCTTGTGTTGTGATTTCTCCATTCCCTGGCAGTGTGCCCTAAACTAGTGAGTGCCACCATTTCCTCATCTGTAAACTGGGGATAATAGTGACCTTGCATAACAGGGTTAAAAGGAAAAAGAGTTATATGCTAAGTATTTGCCACTTCTGTCTTCTTTCTCCTGCCAAGGAGGAAGGATGGCAGCTGGCCTGTTCAAATGCTGTTTCAAGAGAGGTGAGGCAGAGCAAAATCCAGAGTAGATCAAATTTCTTTGAAAAAGAAAAGATGAAGGCAGGGCGTGGTGGCTCACACCTGTAATCCCAGTAGTTTGGGAGGTGGAGGTGGGAGGATCAGTTGAGGTCAGGAGTTCACGACCAGCCTGGCCAACATGGTGAAATCTCATCTCTACTAAAAATACAAAAATGAGCCAGGCATGGTGGTACACACTGGCAGTCCCAGCTATTTGGGAGGCTGAGGCAGGAGAATTGCTTGAACCCAGGAGGCGGAGGTTGTGGTGAGCCAAGATCGCACCACTGCACTCCAACCTAGGTGACAGAGCAAGAAGACAGCAGCAGAACTAGGTCCAGGGTGTGGGAGAAGAGAAGCTGAGCTGCTGTGCTGAGGACTGGGACTTAGGCAGGGACAGAAGCCCCTTGTGTTTTGTGAAATAGTTTCCTCTCTGTGCTTCCCCAAGAGACTCTTAGAAGAGACCTACTATGGTGCTTTCTAAGCAGTGTTGGAATCTCAGCTGTTTTTGAATGCTGGGATGGTGGTTCAGTACTTCTGGGTTCCATTTGCAAAATGTCTGACACATTTTAGGAGCTTAACAAAATGCTCAGTTATTCTACAAGAAGACAGATCTGGGAGCTGGAGAGATGAGGGCTGGGTATCTTCAAAGAGCAGACAGAACACCTTCCTGAGATATCAGGCCACTAGGTTAGGTTAAAGGAGTGTTTTTAAAGGAGTGTTAGGTCCCCATGCCTTTCCTCTCTCTAGAGCTGCACTGTTCAGTATGGTAGCCAATAGCCACAAATATTTGCATTTTATTATTTTATTTTATTTTTTTGAGACAGCCCAGGCTGGAATGCAGTGGCACGAGCTCAGCTCACTGTGACCTCTGCCTCCTGAATTCAAGCAATTCCTATGCCTCAGCCTCTTGAGTAGCTGGGATTACAGG
>NW_012115599.1:10179162-10180730 GCF_000951035.1 Colobus angolensis palliatus
TTTTTTTTTTTTTTTGACAGGGTCTCGCTTTTTCACCCAGGTTGGAGTGCAGTGGCATGATCACAGCTCACTGCAGCCTCAACCTCCCAGGTTCAAGCAATCTCACCTCAGCCTCCCGAGCAACTGGGACTATAGGTGCGCACCACACGCCCAGCTAATTTTTTTTTTTTTTGTAGAGGCAGGGTCTCACTATGTCACCCAGGCCAATCTTGAAATCCTGAGCTCAAGTGATCCTTCTGCCTCGGCCTCCCCCTACACCCAGCCAGCCTGTGAACTTTTTTAGGATAAATGTTTATAGCTACAGATTCATAGTCCTTTACCTGAAACCCCTGGGGCCAGATAGGTTTCTGAATTCAGATTTTTTCACAGTTTAGCAAAAAGCCACGGTGCGCACACTGTATTTTATGAAATACCCACCGCAGGATCTGGGGCAGCACCTGGTAAACACATAAATATTTTTAAGCAAAGTCCATGAATATTCACACACTAAATGGTGTAAATAAAGGCTGTAAATAGCCTTGCGTCAGTTGGGGGCCATTTTGTTGCCAAATAAGTTCACGTCAGGTTAAGTTCTGCAGTCAAATGTGTTATGATAAGACTTGTTTTATCATATGGTTTTCAGAAGTTCAGGGATTTTGAAATTGAGAATAAGGGATGGTGGACCTGTTAGTTCTGGACTAGCTTTGGCTGTGTGGTAGACAAATCCTGAGTAGTCTCCCAGGCAGAGGGAAGGTTGCAGAAACCGGCTCCCTCATAGGAATATGGACTGCACTGTCCACCAGGACAGCCTCTCCCAACCACAGCTCTCAGAAGTCCAGACGTGAACTCCTGGCACCGAAGGCACATCTTTGCTGTGTGGGTATTTTCCTGGGATCTCTACCTTTGCTTAGATTTTCAAAAGTAACCTAATACTTAAATACGGTCAAGAGCCCCAGCTAGAAAGCATCCTTGAGATCAAAGAATTGCTTAGCTAGAGCCCTCAGTTATAGACCTGAGTTTGTTTCTGAGGGACGTGAGTCTCAAATGAATGACGTTTCAGTGATTGGCAGTGGAGGGGAGTGAGAAGGGGCAGACACTGGAGATTGAGAGTGTGGAGAAAGATGGGGTAAGAGAAGTTAGGATGAGTGTGAGGGGAGCCAAGAAGAGAATACACACAGGTCTCCATACAGGACTGAGCACGGGAGAGATCATCCCAGGGGTTGGGGGTTATGTCTTCAGTTTAGGAGCCTGCATGGAGCATCTACTAGGTGCAAGGCGCTCGGGATGCAAAGATGAATAAGAGCTGCTCCCTGACAGTGGTACCTATTTATGGCTGTATTGCTCCTCTCTGAAGAGCTCTCTTTTCATTTTCTCCCTCCCCTCTCCACCCCACCTCCCCACCAAAGAAAACACACACACAGCCAGGAGTGGCCTTGAGGTTCAGGCCACAGGCTCCAGACCTTTTGGACTCTTTCCTCCACTCCCAATCAAAGTGCTTGGGTCCAAGGGGATCACGGAGGCCAGGAGTTTGAGACCAGCTTGGGCAACATTGCGAGACCCTGTCTCTACAAAAAATTTTTTGTTTTTTT
>NW_012115599.1:10180985-10183568 GCF_000951035.1 Colobus angolensis palliatus
GCGCCTGGCTAATTTTGTATTTTTAGTAGAGATGGGGTTTCTCCATGTTGGTCAGGCTGGTCTCGAACTCCCGACCTCCGGTGATCCGCCTGCCTTGGCCTCCCAAAGTGCTGGGATTACAGGCATGAGCCACCTCACGCAGCACAAAAATTTAAAAGTTAGCTGGGTGTGGAGGTAACACGTTTACTCCTACTCAGGCGGCTGAGGCAGGAGGATGGCTTGAGCCCAAGAGGTTGAGGCTGCAGTGAGCTGTGATTATGCCACTGCATTCCAGCATGGGTAGAGCAAGATCCTGTTTATTTGTTTGTTTGTTTGTTTCAGACAGATTTTTGCTCTGTCGCCCAGGCTGGAGTGCAGAGGTGCAACCTTGGCCCACCACAACCTCCGCCTCCAGGGTTCAAGCAATTCTCCTGCCTCAGTCTCCTGAGTAGCTAGGATTACGGGCATGGGACACCACACCCGGCTAAGTTTTGTATTTTTAGTAGAGACAGGGTTTCACCGTGTTGACCAGGCAGGCCTCGAACTCCCAATCGCAGGTGATTCGCTCACCTCGGCCTCCCAAAGTGCTGGGATTACAGGCTTGAGCCACTGTGCCCAGCCGACCCTGTCTCTTAAAAAAAAAATAAAAATTAAAAAGCCTGGGTCCTACGTCCCATGTTGAGAAAGGCCTGTGTAAAGGAAGGAATGCATTCTTTGCTGACAGCAATGTGCAGTTCATCAGGTGATAGTGTTGATTGGAGGCATGGAGTGGTGTCACTGGAGTCTAGTTCCTCCCCCGTACTTAGTTGTGTGACCTTGGGCAAGTCTCCTGCCTTGAGCCTTAGTCTCCTCATCTGTAGAATGAACTTAAGTCTATACTCCCTGCCTCACAAGGGTGTTGTGAGGATCAAAGGGGAGAATATGGAGGAAGATGTAAGTGGTAAGTCTTGCCCAGGTCTGAGCTGTGCTTGTGATGTGCTTACTGTATTCCCACTCAAACAGGGAGATTTCATTCTGCACTTTAACACCTCAGGGATTATACAGCTTCCATCCCCCTGCTAGGCACCCAGGGGTGCTATAGGGCTGTATGGCCTCATAGGTGACTCAGGAACAGATTCTCTGCACCCCAAATGTGGTTCACTCTCCGGTTGCAATGGTTCTTTGGGAAATAATAATTGTTCATGGATGTTCATTACAGTGTTGTTTCTGATAGGCCAAGAAAAGTTATTTTTCACTATAATCCCCAAGCCCACTGTAGTACAAGTGCTCAAGAAATGGATAAAGACTCACAGACCCCACTTTCCATCCTCCTCAATGTCTCCTTTTATGGTAATGAGGTAGACCCTTCCCTAGCATGTAAGGATTAAATAAGGAGCTGGGGCAAGAGCCATGTGTAGCCTAGAACCTGAGAGTTTAAAATGGTCTTCAACATGAGCAACAGTCCTATTTCTTGGAATGTTTCTGTACAACAAAGATTGAAGTATGTGGTCGGGCACGGTGTCTCACGCCTGTAATCCCAGCACTTTGGGAGGCCCAGGCGGGCAGATCACAAGGTCAAGAGATTGAGACCATCCTGGCCAACATGGTGAAACCCTGTCTCTACTGAAAATACAAAAAATTAGCTGGGCGTGGTGGCACACACCTGTAGTCACAGCTACTTGGGAGGCTGAGGCAGGAGAATTGCTTGAACCCTGGAGGTGGAGATTGCAGTGTGCCGAGAGTGCGTCACTGCACTCCAACCTGGTGACAGAGTGAACTCCGTCTAAAAAAAAAAAAGATGGAAGTACGAGAATGCCCATCATATAACAGGGATATATATACACACACACACACATATAAATAACAGGGTTATTTATAATAGCAGTACATTGAAAACAACCATAATAATGTTCATCCATTGAGGGATGCTGGAATACACCATGGCATACACATGCAATTGGCTTCTCTGCAGCCTGATGAATAATGCATTTCCTACATGATGTTCCACAGACTCAAGTCCCAAGAGGATCCCTCAAGAGATTTCATGGTGAAATGTGTTTAAGAAGTGCCAGTCTCTGCTTGATGATTCAGAACACACATTAGTAAATTAGAGACTCCAAGAAGTCCTTCAGCAAAGCAGCCCATTTAAGTTGGCGTAAGCCTATGCATCTCAAACAGTTGGTGGAAGACTCCCAATTAATAGCAAAATGGCCCTAGTGTTCTATGGAGCCAATTTGGGAAATACCTGTGTGGCAGACGCAAGTGGAAAGAGTTGAGTGAAAAATGCAGATTTTGAGAGTCTTTGCAGCATGATTTAAACAAACAAACTTATGTATATTTGTATTTGAAAAACGTCTAGCAGGATGTACGCCAGAACTTTAATAGTAGTTGAGGCCATGGGATCATAGGTGACTTTTATTTTCTTCTTTGTTTTCATCTTTTGGGTTTTTTGGGTTTTCTAAATTGCCTTTCATCACTGTATATAACATTTTATTTTATTTTATTTTATTTATTTACTTTTTTTGAGACAGAGTCTCACTCTGTCGCCCAAGCTGGAGTGCAGTGGCCAGATCTCAGCTCACTGCAAGCTCCGCCTCCCGGGTTCACGCCATTCTCCTGCCTCAG
>NW_012115599.1:10183862-10186208 GCF_000951035.1 Colobus angolensis palliatus
CCACCTCGGCCTCCCAAAGTGCTGGGATTACAGGCACGTGCCACCATGCCCGGATCTATGTCACTTTTATAATTAGTAAAAAAAAAAAAAAAGAAAAAAGAAACAAAAAAGCCAGTTGTCAAGAAAAGGAGCCAGGGACAGCTGAAGACACTTTCATAGTGCTGCTGCGCCTAGAGGAGCTGGGGCCTCCAGCTCCAAGAAGAAGCCAGGTCCTTATTTAGTCAGAGACATCCCAAGAGCTCACATTCCAGTGGGAATCCTTCCCAGAGCATTCCTCCTCCAGCACCGCCGCGGCCAGCTGCAGCCTGGCTGCTCCCTCACAGGGCCTCCCTCTCCTTTGGTAGCAGCCGCTGCTGGCCCAGGCCAGGCTGCACATCTGGACCTCATTAAGAGCCGCCAGCACCAAAGCCGGCACATCTGGCCGCCGCGAGACAGAGTGCACTGCAGGGCAGCAAAGGGGCAGGGGCATGTCAGGACAGGGCTGCCCATGTGGGCTTCAAGGCAGCCAGGGCTCCTCTGAGACATCTGGAAGTGGGAAGGTGGTGGGCGGCTGGCCGCAGACGGTGCGCTGCTTGTTGGCGGGCCTGGCTCTGGCTCCTCTGGATGCAGCAGAGTCGTGCCCTGGCTGGCAGAGGCCTTTTAGGCTGAAGGGGGCAGGTCTGGCAGAGAAACAGGTACTCAAGACTCCAAGCACAGTGCTCTTGCTCGTGGGGAGGGCTGGGGCTGGGGGCAGTCTCAGGACATGTTGAAAAGAAGGATTAGACAGGAATGGGGTTGCCTAGCTTTGTGGTAGCCGAGCTTTGTGGCTGCAGGTCAGGAGGCAGGTTTTCTACATCGGGAAGGAGAATTCCCTCATCTGAAGTTAGGGAGGAGGAAGTCAAATGAGGCACCTTGGAAACAGAGCCTGCCTGCTGCCTGCTGCCTGCTGCCTTTTCCCTGCACGGGGACATGCACAGGTCCCTGGCTCTACCCCTGTGGCGCCATTATTTTTCCCTTTGGTGCCTGTGAATCTAAAGCTTTGTCAGCCCTGCCAATTCTTTCTTTGCGACAGCAGCAGCTGCTCCTAAGATCCTTTCCAAAGTCAGGCAGAGATCAAAGAAGCCAACTAGTCAATCGAATGTAAGAATCTACCAGTCCTTCCCCTTTATCCTACAACCTTAGACCTCAAATTGGTCCCGCATGAATGGTACCCTCCAGATTCTCCTGCCTCTGCTCTCCATCTTTAGCTCCTGCCCACTATAGCAAGGGGTCCACGTACCCACACTAGTGCCCTCTGAAGAGGCCACAGCAAGAAAATTCTCAGATCTAGTGGGTGCCAGCCACTAAGGTAGAAGCGAAGGGACTACTGGAGAAAGTAAAAGGGCTTCACAGTAAACAGATGGATCCAAAACCCAGCTACTTAACTTCTTTGAGCACTAGTTTCCTCATCAATAAGATGAGGATAATATCTCTTACAGAAATAACTATTTCAGGTTCTGTAATAGAAATATAATAGAGTTCGGCTGGGCATAGTAGCTCACACCTGTAATCCCAGCACTTTGGGAGGCCGAGGTGGGAAGATCACCTAAGGTCAGGAGTTTGAGACCAGCCTGGCCAACATGGCGAAACCCCGGCTCTGCTAAAAATACGAAAATTAGCCAGGCAGGGTTGTGGGCGCCTGTAATCACAGCTACTCAGGAGGCTGAGGCAGGAGAATCGCTTGAACTCTGGAGGCAGAGGTTGCAGCGTGCTGAGATCATGCCAGCCTGGGTGACAGAGTGAGACTCCGTCTCAAAAAAAAAAAAAAAGAAATATAATAGAGTTACATGTTTCTCCAACAGAAATGTAATGTAATTATATTTGTAATTTGGAGGGGGTATTTTACACTTTTCGTTCTGGAATGATTTTAGAGTTATAGAAAAGCTACAAAGATAGTACAGTGGGTTCCAGTAAACCCTTCACCCGCTTCTCCTAAGGTTGACATCTTCATAACCAAGGCACATTTGCCAAAACTGAGAAATTAACATTGGCACAATACTATTAATTAAACTACAGACTTTTTCAGACTTCACCAGATTTTCCAACACATATGTGATTTAAATTTTTCTATTAGGCACATTTAAAAAAGTAAAGAGAAACATAATATTAATTTTAATAATATACTTTATTTAACCAAAAATATCCAAACAATTGTCAATCAGCATTAATCAATATGAAAAACATAATGAATGAGATATTTCACATTCACTCTCTTTTTTTTGTTGTTTTTTTGAGATGGAGTCTCAATCTGTTGCCCAGGCTGGAGTGCAATGGTGCAGTCTCAGCTCACTGCGACTTCCACCTCCTGGATTCAAGTGATTCTCCTGC
>NW_012115599.1:10186973-10187766 GCF_000951035.1 Colobus angolensis palliatus
TTGGAGACGGCGTCTCGCACTATCGCCCAGGCTGGAGTGCAGTGGTGTGATCTCAGCTCACTGCAACCTCCGCCTCCCGGGTTCAAGCAATTTTCCTGCCTCAGCCTCCCAAGTAGCTGGGATTACAGGTGCCTTCCACCACGCCCAGCTAATTTTTGTATTTTTAGTAGAGATGGGGTTTCACCATGTTGGCCAGGCTGGTCTCAAATGCCTGACCTCAGGTGATACACCCGTCTCAGCCTCCCGAAGTGCTGGCATTACAAGCATGAGCCACCATGCCCAGCCCACATTCTCTTTTTTAATGGCAAGTCTTCTAAACCAGTGTGGATTTTAAGCTTACAGCACCTCCCAGTTTGGACGCTAAATTTCCCCTGGACATACTTGATCTGCAGTTAGGTATTCACAAAATGTAGAGTGGAAACAGTAGATTCACATACCCAAGTTGTTAAACATACTTAAAAGTTTTCTGATAATGGAATTATCAGTTTTTAAATTTAAAACAAAATTTAAAAAATGCATTTCCGGCTGGGCACGGTGACTCATGCCTGTAATCCCAGCACTTTGGGAGGCCAAGGCGAGCAGATCACCTGAGGTCGGGAGTTCGAGACCAGCCTGACCAACATGGAGAAACCCCGTTTCTAGTAAAAATACAAAAATTAGCCAGGCGTGGTGGCACATGCCTGTAATCCCAGCTAGTCGGGAGGCTGAGGCAGGAGAATTGCTTGAACCCTGGAGGTGGAGATTGCAGTGTGCCGAGAGTGCGTCACTGCACTCCAACCTGGTGACAGAGTGA
>NW_012115599.1:10188196-10194190 GCF_000951035.1 Colobus angolensis palliatus
CAGGATGGTCTCGATCTCCTGACCTCGTGATCCGCCCGTCTCGGCCTCCCAAAGTGCTGGGATTACAGGCTTGAGCCACCGCGCCCGGCCTCTAACTTAATCTTTCATGCGTATCCACTGCCAGGTATAATGGAAGGATACAGAGAAAGATCTTGGTCAGGGAAGAGAAAAAATGGAGGAGGGATGAGATGAAGACACCTCGTACTTCTGTAGCCCTTTCATGGGCTGAGCTCCCACTCAGGAGCACCTTCACTCTCCTCCATTCAATGCTCCTGACCGTCTTCCTTCGGGGCAGGCACTGTTACTCACCCCTGTGCACAGATAGAAAACCCGGGCTCTGAGAGTTGAAGCAATGGGAAGGCAGGGAGCCTTGAGTTCCCACCCAACCACTCCTGGTCTCATTCTGAGGTATGGATCCTCATCCCCTCTTGAGGCCTCAGTTTCCCCAAAGGGGTTAAGTAAATGAGAGTGAGGTTACTTTGGATTACTGGATCGGTCCCTGAAATTTTAGGATTATTCAAACAGGGGACACTTGGCTGGCCCTCACCTTGCAAAATTCGCCCAATGCTGATTTGTAAATAGGTAAATAGATGAGAGCAAGAGAGAGAGAGAAAGTGAGAGCAAGAGAGAGAGACAGCGCACATGCACTGGTTTTTCAGTTCACAGTTGGGGGTGGGGGCTGCCATGTAGTTTGCAATATTTGTGTCCACAGCAGGCTGGGACACCCTCTTCCAGTCTTGAGGTGCCTAGGAAACCTAATTAATTATGGAATAATGGAGCGCAGCTTGTGCTAATATAGAATCAGGGCCGAGGGAGTTAGGTGTCTCAGGGGATATTTATAACAAGCTGTGGCAGTCTGGTGAGTCACTGCTCTGCTCTCCAAGAGGACACACCTGCCTCCGAGAAGAGGAGGCCGTCACTCTCCAGTCAGGCCCCTCTTCCCGGGCAGGGCTGGAGACACACACACTGTTGGGCAATCCTCTCCACTTCTTTAGTCTCCCCTGGGATACCAATCATTACACCCCATCCCTCCTCCATTTCAGCAGAATTTCCCAGCAACCTCCCACTTCCCAGACTGAGGCTGTGCTGTCCACTGATGATGCTACAGATCATTTGTACCCTGGGAACATCTCATTCCAGAGAGATTTCTTCTGGGAAGGTTTCCTACGGTCAAGCCAAGCTACGCAGCTAGGCTCTTGGGCAGCTTCCATCCAGGGCCAATTCTTCCCGGACATAGAAAGGCAAAGTCTAGAGAGGGGAAGGGGACAAGCATTTGTTGAGCCCCTTTTCTGTGCTCTTAGGCAGAACACTTGGCATTCTGACAGTCTGATAGAATATGAGAGCCTTTTTCATGTGTGTTTTTGGCTGTGTGTATGTAAGGTGCATCCACTCTTCCTCCCAGGAAATTCAAGTAGGGCCAGGAGGATGGGGTAACTCTAGGATGCCCTCTTCCTATTTGTGTGCAAACCTGACAAATTTGTTGCTCTCTGTCTTTGATTAGATTCCTGTTCAGACCCTAGCTTTGGCGACTTCCTACTGTTCGTGTGCCTGCCTGCCTTCCTTCCTTCCTTCCTCTCTCTCTCTCTTTCTTTTCTTTCCTTTTTTTTCAGACCGAGTGTCACTCTTGTTGCTCAGGCTGGACTACAATGGCGTGATCCTGGTCACTGCAACCTCTGCCTCCCGGGTTCAAGTGATTCTCCTGCCTCAGCCTCCCGAGTAGCTGGGATTACAGGTATGTGTCACCACGCCTGGCTAATTTTGTAATTTTAGTTGAGACGGGGTTTCTCCATGTTGGTCAGGCTGGTCTACGAACTCCCGACCTCAGGTGATCTGCCTGCCTTGGCCTCCCAAAGTGCTGGGATTACAGGCATGAGCCACCGCGCCTGGCCTGCTGATGGCACGCTTTCTGCCCCTTCCTTCCAAATGTGAACTCGCCCCTGAGGGCAAACCATTCAGCCCTTCCTGCATCCCATGACAAGCTTGGTGGGGTCTCCTCACCATCCCCATCGAAGGCTGCCCCTCCTCCTTTGTCATCCAGCTTCACACTCCCTGATCTGCAATTCTAAAAACCAAAAACTCTAAAAAAGCAGACTTTTTTTTCCCCCCAACAAGTTTGGTATAAACTCATTTGGCCACAAACCTGACCTGACCTGGCGTGAGGTTATTTAAAAATCTTTACGTTGTCTCTCACTGCTCAGACATTTTCCTGCAAAAATTTGCTGGGTTTAATTAAGGGCACTGCCCAGACCCTGCTGGAGTATTATGTAGTGTCAGCACATGCATCGAGTGACCTTTCTGAAACCACAAAGCTCTGGCCCCAGGGCTTCGGGTGAGGGCGTGAGCCTGCCACAGTGACAGCCTGAGGGCCCTTTCTGTGCAGCGCCTTCTGGACTTATCTCCCCTCCTATTCACAGCTCTGTTAGGTGGGCATCAGTCACTCCATTGCACCAATGAGGACACTGAATCCCAAGGAATCCAGCTGGGAAAGTAGCTGAGCCAAGTCCTTCTGAGTGCCCAGCCTCCCCCACTTTCTCTTTTCTTTATATCAAGCTCCTCTCCTTCCCTCAGGGGCCAGCCCTCTGCTCCCCCACCCCCTTCTCTATCCTGCTGATGCTCCTGGGACTTTCATGGATTAGAATGCCCAGTTTCATTCATTTAACATTATTTATTACGGGCTTCTCACACTCCATGTGCACAGAAACATCTTACAACACTGATCCTAATTCACCAGCTCTGGGTCTGACATTCGGCCTCCCTAACAAGCTTCCAGGTCCTGTTGGACCCCACTTTGGGGAATAAGGGGCAAGGGAACAGGTAAGCATACAGAGTTTGTTTCTGTTTTTGGTTTTGTTTTTGTTTTTTGAGACAGAGTCTCTCCCTGTTGCCCAGGTTGTTGTGCAGTAGCGTGATCTCCACTCACTGCAACCTCTGCCTTCCGGGTTCAAGCGATTCTCCTGCCTCAGCCTCCCGAGTAGCTGGGATTACAGGTGCGCACCTCCACGCCTGTATAATTTTTGCATTTTTAGTAGAGACAGGGTTTCACCATGTTGGTCAGGCTGGTCTCAAACTTCTGACCTCGTGATCCGCCCACCTCGGCCTCCCAAAGTGCTGGGATTACAGGCATGAGCCACTGTGCCTGACCTTGTTTTTGTTTTGAGTCAGGGTCTCACTCTGTTGCCCAGGCTGGAGGGCAGTGGTGCAGTTATGGTTCACTGCAGCCTTGACCTCCCAGGCTCAAGCTTCCTGAGAAGCTGGGACTACAGGCATGCGTCATCATGGCTGACTAATTTTTATATTTTTTGTAGAGACGGGGTCTCACTATGTTGCCTAGGGTAGTCTCGCACTGCTGGCCTCCAACAATCCTCCCACCTCAGCCTCCCAAAGTGCTGGGATTACAGATGTGAGCCACCACCCGCTGATAGCATACAGAATTGAATAATAAACACAACTCAGCGGTGGCAGAGGCAGGATTTGAACCCAGCAAGCCTGGCTCCAAAATCTGTGCTGTTAACTACTATGCAGCACACAAGTTGGAGGGCTGGACCCTGTCTGTGGAGTGTGATGAAGCAATCACTGCAAGCACAGCTGGCAATGCCAGAGCACTGAGGGGAAGGCTGGGCTCCTTTGTGTAGCACAATTAATTTTCTTCTTTTTCTTTTTGACATGGAGCCTTGCTCTGTTGCCCAGGTTGGAGTGCAGTGGTGCCATCTCAGCTCACTGCAACCTCCGCCTCCCGGGTTCAAGTGATTCTTGTGCCTTGGCCTCCTAAGTAGCTGGGACTACAGGCGTGCGCCACTACGCCCAGCTAATTTTTGTATTTTTAGTAGAGACAGGGTTTCACCATGTTGGCCAGGCTGGTCTTGAACTCCTAAACTCAGGTAATCCACCCACCTCGGCCTCCCAAAGTGCTGGGATTACAGGTGTGAGCCACCATGCCCGGCCTCAGCTCGCAGTTTCTCATAGCTGTTCCTAAGCACGCTTCCAGTGAACTGTGGACTGAGAAACCAACTGACCAATCTCCTTAGAATTACATATAAAGTAAAGGTTTATAGGTACCGAGAGAGGAAACAGCAGTTTTTTGAAGACAAGCATGCTTCAGCTATTTTGCATGGAATTTATGAGATTCAGTTTGGTTGCTTATTTACATATATTTGCTAATTTCCTTGTTCATGGCTATGTTTTTGAGAGTTGAGGAGGCTGGATAAACATCCTTTCTATCTGTAATTTTCAAACTGGAATGTGATCAGACTCCTAGGAGAGCTTTTCAAATCTGCAGAGAATCCTAATCCATACTTGGAGGGTGGGATTTGGACGTCTACATTTTGCAAAACTGCATTTGGAACCATCGGCACTTATTGAGCACCTACTGTATGCTCACAAGTGCTGGACACTATGGACAGAAAACCTATGCAGTCGTCATGCATTATGTTACTACACAGCCCTCATGCATTACAACATTTGAGTTGCAGTAGACAATTTGAAACACATGAAGCAATTAAGGCCACTTCACCTTCAAACAGAGAAGGCTAGCGGCAGTGGTAGCACAGCACAGTGAAGGCATCTTCTGGGAGGGAAGGAAGACCACTCAGTGTGATGAAAACAGCCTGGACATGAGGTCAGCAAACCTGGTTCTGAGTTTCTGCTCCCTAATCTACCTGCCAATGGACGCATATCCTCTCTGAACATCAGTTTCTTCATCTATGACGTGGGGATAAGGTGTTCTCCCTCCCGTGTTTGTTGTGATGAGAGAACGCCTGGGAAAGCACCATGTAAACTGTAAAGTGCTGTCTGCACATGTGCAGTGAGGGTCCTGCAGGCTGCAGGGAGCACAGACCCACTCTGGTTACCTCCAGTGATGAGGCTTTATTGTAAAGCTAAGCAGCAGGGTGGGAAGCCGGGGAGGGCCTGGGCAGACAAAGAGCAGCCCTCCTGGAAGAGAAGAACCTCCTTCTGGAGTCCTTGGAGGCTCAGGCCAAGGCCAGCTATGGATCCTTTCTGCCTGATGTCTTCTGCTACCTCTTGGCTTCCACCTCCTGGCCCCTGCCTACTACCTTCTCCTGTGTAGCCCTCGCCTATGGCTCACTTTGTGGTCCTCTGGTTTTCAGGCAGTCCCGTGAGAGGCAGTCTGATGGGCTTGATAAGTCACTGTCCAGTGTAGAAGGTCTCCACTGGGCAGTCTTTTTGCTGGGCTCCCCCTCCCACATATCCAGTACATAAATGGCCGCCTTTGTGTCAGGCCAAACCTTTGCCTGGGCAGTTGTGGCCAGGGTGTGGGCTCCTATGCCCCAGCAGTGCACGGGAGTGCCTGTGGGGGCTGTGGGCATAGCTCACGCTCAGAGACAACAGGGCGGGCTGTCGATCCGTCACAGAATGTGAGAGGTTTTCATAGAGGGAAGATGGCACTAACACAGTTAATTTGTCCAGCAAACAGCACCTGCCTGTCACATCTCACATGCCACTCAGTGAGCGCCAACTGCAGGCCACACTGTACAATCCTAGAAGGTTGTGCTGCCCTCAGTCTCCACATTATTCGGGTTTCCCTGGTGGATGACACTCTCTTCTCACTGCCCATCTGCCCCCAGGCACTGGCATTCCTGTGTGTGCTCCCCAATCCCGTGACTAAAACCTGCCCTCAGCATTTCTATAGAGGATGTTCACTGCAGCATTGGATGCAGTAGAGAAAGATCAGGGCCGGCTTACATGTCCAGAGTGAGGGGGTGGTTACCTATGATTATGTATCTTTCTCTGACTGTGCCTGTATGAGGGGACTTCATACAGTTTGTGAGAAAATGGGACTAAAAGATACAAATAAAAAATGTAAAACATTTCTTTTTTTTTTTGAGACGGAGTCTCGCTCTGCCGTCCAGGCTAGAGTGCAGTGGCCGGGTCTCAGCTCACTGCAAGCTCCGCCTCCCGGGTTTATGCCATTCTCCTACCTCAGCCTCCCGAGTAGCTGGGACTACAGGTGCCCGCCAGCTCGCCCGGCTAGTTTTT
>NW_012115599.1:10195375-10197412 GCF_000951035.1 Colobus angolensis palliatus
ACTCCGCCTCAAAAAAAAAAAAAAAGAAGTTTTAAGGAGCCACACTGAGATGTCTGATGATTTCCCATGGAAACTCTTGAAAACTTGCCCTTGTGTGATGAGAGGAATGAGCAGGAGCATTGTTGTGGTGGAGAAGGACTCCTTGGTGAAGCTTTCCCAGGTATTTGTAAAAGCTTTGGTGAACTTTTTCAAAACACTCTCATAATTAACAGCTATTATTGTGATTTGGCCCTCCAGAAAGTCAACAGGCAAAATGCCTGGAGCATCTCAGAAAACAGTTGTCATGATCTTTGCGCTTTTATTTTTTTATTTATTTGTTTTTTGAGACAAAGTCTTGTTCTTGTCACCCAGGCTGGAGTGCAATGGTGCGATCTCGGCTCACTGCAACCTCCATCTCCCAGGTTCAAGTGATTCTCCTGCTTCAACCTCCTGAGTAGCTGGGATTACAGGCACCTGCCACCATGCCCGGCTAATTTTTGTATTTTTAGTAGAGATGGGAGTTTCAATATGTTGGCCAGGGTGGTCTCAAACTCCTGACCTCAGGTGATCCACCTGCGTCGGCCTCCCAAAGTGCTGGGATTACAGGTCTTTGGGAGTACAGGCATGAACCACCGCGCGTGGCCGCTCTTTTATTTTTATTTTTTGAGACAGTGTCTCACTTTGTCACCCAGGCTGGAGTACAGTGGCATGAACATGGTTCACTGCAGCCTTAACTTCCAGGCTCAAGTGATCCTCCTACCTCAGCCACCCGAGTAGCTGGGACTACAGGCGCGTGCCAGCATGCCTGGCTAATTTTTGTATTCTTTGTAGAGATGGGGTTTCGCCATGTTGCCCAGGCTGGTCTGGAACCCCTGAGCTCAAGCCATCCACCCACCTTGGCCTCCCAGAGTGTGGGATTACAGGCCTGAGCCACGGCCCCCAGCTGATCTTCACTCTTGATGGTCCACTTTTGCTCTTTCACCTCTTGGTAGCCATTGCTTTAATTGTGCTTTGTCTTCAGGATCACACTGGTAAAAGCCCTGTTTCATCTCTCGTTCCTGTTACAGTTATTTGAAGAACTGCTTCAGGATTTTTTTTTTTTTTTTTGAGATGGAGTCTCACTGTATCACCCAGGTTGGAATGCAGTAGCATGATCTCGGCTCACTGCAACCTCCGCCTCCTGGGTTCAAGTGATTCTCTTGCCTCAGCTTCCCAAGTAGCTGAGATTACAGGCATGCACCACCACGCCCAGCTAATTTTTGTACCTTTAGTAAACACGGGGTTTCACCATGTTGGCCAGGTTGGTCTCAAATTCCTGACCTGAAGTGATCCGCCCACCTCTGCCTCCCAAAGTGCTGGGATTACTGGCATGAGCCACCGGCCTGGCTGCTTCAGGATCTTGATCCCACTTGTTTGAAATTTCCATTGAAAGCCCTGCTGTTGTCTGCAGCTGATCTGGGCACAATGGCTTCTGGGCACAAACTTTGGAGTAGAAAGTTTGCTCACCTCTAATTTTTCAGTCAGAACTATTTGAGGTGTTTCAGTCAGAACTATTTAAGGTGAACCAGTTGAGATGTCAGTGGTGTTGGTTGTTGTTTCTGCTGTAAATCATTGGTTCTTTTCAGTTAGGGTGTGTACAAGATTAATTCTTCACAAATTGCTGTGGATTGGCTGCCGCTGCAGGTTCCATCAACCTTGTTTTGTCCCTTCTTAAAATGAGTTGGCCAGGCGCGGTGGCTCATGCCTGTAATCCCAGCACTTTGGGAGGCCGAGGCAGGTGAATCACCTGAGGTCAGGAGTTTGAGACCAGCCTGACCAACCTGGTGAAACCCCGTCTCTAGGCTGGGTGAGGTGGCTGTGGCTTACACCTGTAATCCCAGCACTTTGGGAGGTTGAGGTAGGTGGATCTTGAGGTCAAAAATTCAAGACCAGCCTGGTCAACATGGTGAAACCCCATCTCTAGTAAAAATACGAAAATTAGGCAGACGTGCTGGCGGGTTCCTGTAGCCCCGGCTACTTGGGAGGCTGAGTGAAACCCTGTCTCTACTAAAAATACAA